>NW_028321891.1:2424242-2727272 GCF_036245765.1 Copidosoma floridanum
GGCTGCTGGCTGTGCATGTGGTGGACTGCCTTGGTCGCCTGGTAGGCCACTCGGCAAATCTGGGCGAGGCTTAGAGTACTGTTCGCCGGGAGGCTTCTCAGCAGGTCCGCGAGAGTACCTCCGGGACACAGCTCCGAGACTAGAAGATACTCGTTACCTCGGCCACTGGTTTCTTTGTTGTTGTTGACTTGCTGCATGCACAGGAACTGGATGATGTTCGGGTGGTTCGTCAGGGCCTTGAGGGTCGCGATTTCTTGGATAATAGTCTGTTGGGCCTGTTCATCCGCTGCAACCATTCGCTAAAAGAGATAAACATTTTGGTGAGTATTCGTTGAAATCTTACATTCATTTAATTATATAGTACATTTACACAAAGAGCAATCCAGTTTTTGAAATAAAAAATGTTCTTTCCTTTTTTTTTTCCTAAACAAGGATCAAAAAAATTTTAAGTAAATTTTACACGATATGTTCTTTAATCGATACACTGTGCACAAATCCAAAGTCAAACCTTATTATTTTGTAGTTCAATCGTAGAGAGGTGAAACTCATCGAATCATATTTTCTTCATACAAAAAGCAAGAAAAAAAATTAAGTCGTGATGGAGTGGTTTGGGCTTTGGATTCGTACTTGGCGAGTCAAGGCCCATCTATACTACAGATGCTCAAGTGACTAGTGACGTTCTTGTATGTAATTTACTTCTTTTCTTTTTTTTCTTTTTTTTCATGGTTTTTTATTTATAATAATGTGGTGAGAGAGTCATCATACCTTGAGTGCGTATTCCTTTCCTGTCGACACGTCTTCTACCGCAAAGACCAAGGCCCAGCCTCCTGTAAACATGATATGGTTATTTTCACTCGTGTCATTCTCTACATGTGATTATTATACACATCCATTCGAACGGTACAATAAAAAAAAAAAAAAAAAAAAAAAATTGTCGATCGGGCAAAATTGGTGATTATCAATTTAACACGCCAGCATAACGCGTTTGCATAATCAACCGATAGAATAACAGCATTTGTGAAAACAATCGTGAAGGCGCCGATACACACACGCTATAAACAATTTCACGCACTTGAACTTTTAAACATTCGATATCTGTGTGTGGGTGGCTGCATGTGTCACTGCCAGCGCTGAGCTTTTATGAATTGTATTTTAACTTAATATACGCGCTCGATGGTTTGCAAAATACGAGGTGTTTTGAAAAAAAAACACGCAGCACGATAAAAGTATAATTTACATGACCGAGTAAATTATGTGTAACAAGTTCTTTTGGATGCATACTCATTCGTTAAAATATTGACTTTCGTTTTCTCAAAGAGAGGGGAGTACATTATGGGTAAATATCATTTTTTCACACTTTTTTGAGCTCAAAAGTGCACGTTTCATAAAGTTAATTCTTTACGGAGTAACGCGTTATGTTTTTTTTTAAATCTTTTTTCGTTATCTTTATTTATTTTAAGGCAACGGATACGTTAATGATTGATTTTTTTTTTCTCACGTAAACTTTCAAAGAAATTTCATGACTATTGTTTGATAAGAATTAATCGTTCTGTAACTACTAAATAATAGGATATTTAATAGAAGCCGGTCAGTACAGTAGAGTATGAGTCATGCACTCTATACATTATGAATACGAAAGCTGATAAAGATTAAAAGTTTGTTTGGATTAACACACGATAACTGTGTAAAAATATTTGTGGATCAGAGATTTGAGTTAACTTTTGATCGAAACATGTACAGAAAGTCATGTCTTTTCATGGCGTAATAAATAATACACAATCGGATAACTACAAACACAACAGAAAAAGTGTAAAAAAAGCTTGTAAATAAGCAAATTAATTTCCAGTAAAAAAGTCTTCAAAAAATGATAAAAAAAAACAAATTTGAAAAATGGAGCGAGTGCTTGACTTTTTTTTTATTATGGCAAGGAGAAACTTTTTTCCGAAATTTCACGTGATGATATATGTACATGGAATTCTAATAAGTAAGTGTACTTGAAATTCAGTGAGAGGAATTTCACGCCATCTCCAGTCAAGAATTAATTTTTTTTTTTTTTTTCAACAATTTTCGAAAGTATACCCAGTCACCGTTGCATGAAAAAAAATGAGGAAAAAAAATTATCTCTGTGAAAGCAGATGGCTATGGCGCTCGGGAACGTTTTTTTTTTTTTTTTTTTTTCATTTTATTTTATACCTCGCATTAATCTTATGCCTTACATATCAAGTGCACTTCGACTCCCAAGATAGACCTAGAGAGAAAAATCAATAGGTACTCGATCCACTTACATTTAGCACGAAAAATGCATTTGTGAAAATAAACGCAAATCCAACAATATTCAAACAGCCGACGTGCATGCGTGGTGGCCCGTTAAAGTTTAAAGTTACAAAGCCTTGACATGATTTTTAAATTAAAGAATAATTGATGAGCTCATTGGAGTAACCAACAAGCCACCCGCAGCATCAGGCCAAGAGAAAAATTGCTTCGGCCAAACAATCAATCGAGAGCCATTAAAATCTATAATTATATTACCCACGACGTCTTTTTAAGTAAGTGCATGTACACCCGTCGTGTATCAGCGAAATGACATTGACGCGTGTGCCAGTATGTTTACATCGTGCATCGGATGAGACATTTACGTTGTACTTATCAGTTTCGTAATCTGTTAAAATTATGCGACTTTTATCACTTAAACATGCATCCCTTGCAACACGCCTATAGTATAAATTATAATAAAATACACGAGTGTGTGTACAGTACAGATAAGCAGCTTCGTTTCTTCCGAGCGGAAGCATCTCCCGTTTGACATTGAAGCGAAACGCGATAGAGAGAGAGGAAAGTCCGCCCCCGGCCTCGCCGAGAGAAGAAAAATCAATCGGTCGGAAAAAAAAAAAAAGAAAGGAAGGGAAGAAATAAAGGTCAATGCCGTCATCCCTTTCGGCTCTCGTGTTTATGCAGTATAGTCGGAGCGCGTGGGCAGACGACAAAATTAAATGCCACAACAAAAACATTGCTGATGGGGTAAAAAGAGCAGAAGACGACGAAAAGGGGAACTTTTCGATAGAAAAAAAAATATATATATATATAATGTATAGAACGTACCTTCGGCGATGAGTCGAGTGACGCGGAGCTTGACGCCGCTGATCTCCAGATGTTGGCCGACGTACTCGCTGCCACCAGGAGATGTTCCTCCAGTGCCGACACCAGCAGCAGCGCCGGCCGAGGCACCGTTTAGGTAGCCGAAGGCCGACTTTAGGTAGTCCGACATCCTTGGTCGTTGAGTAGGGGTCAGGTCGCGCACCGCATATGTATAACGCTACACGACACAGGTTGCACGAACCACTACACGGACCAAGTATACGCCCTCCCGTGCCACCAACTTTTTTTTTTTTTTTTTTTGCACTTGTACGGCACGAAACTAGCGATTGGATCGTCGTCTAGGGCACACGACGACCACCAGCCTGCAGCGCGCGGCCATATTGCTCCGTTGTTGGGGGTTTTGTTGTCCTCGATATGCTCGCAGCTATATATATATATAGCAATATAGCAGCGCCGCTAGACACGCTTTCTGCTTTTCTGCGAATTGCGCGTGCATTGGGTGGGAGGTTTAAGAAAATGTAGGCGGTTTTCGCTTCGGGATCTAATCTATGCTTTTTTTTTTTTTTTTTTTTTTTATCAGCGCAGTTACTGATAAGCTATTTGAACTTTTTTTATTTGATCCAATAGCAACTCGATTACATATTGTATAGGTACACATACGAGTTTTTTTTTATTTTTACGGTAACTAATTGCTCACACTTTTTTTTCTTTTTTTTTTTTTTTTTTAATTATATTATTGAATCGAAACTTGAATAGTTTTGTTAAAACAGTTAGAATTTCAAATTTTTATTACGTGTCATATAATATACACATTACACATATGAGTATACCTATATATACTTCTACATTTACACACGACAGCATGTGTAGGTGTAGTCGTGTAGTGTCAATTTTGTGTGCATACAGGACTTTGCGTAGTAGATAGAAGAACCATGGATAATTAATTGTTTAAATAGTACTTTTAATAAATTTTCTAATAGTAGAAAGTGAATTTAAGACTGAAAAAGGTAAATCAAGCATTAATGTTCAAATACATTAACTGATATTCGTAGAATATGGAAAAGGTTATGTTTACGAAATAATCCTAAATCCAATCATTTATTAATTTTGTTTCGAACCTTATTTCAATCCAATAATAATTCGTTAACAAAATGTAATTTTTCTGTTTTTTTGAACTAATAGTTTCGACAAACAAGACAAAATGCCAGATGCCATTGTAAAATTTGCCAAAATTCGCTGCTCGCCAGAATCGAGTTTCTGGGCCAAATTTGCAGAGTTGAAGATAGACAAGTTTAAATTAGATGAAAAAATAAATATTCATCTATGGGGAAGCTATAACCTTGGTCCAGAAGAACGGGGAGGCAAGCCTTTGTTCCTCGATTACACATCATTCAATGAGTGAGATATTTTTTTTTTGTTTAATTTACAAAGTTTTTTTTCTTAATAATTGTACATTTACAAGTAATCAAACTTTTGAAAATCATTTTACTTGGCATGAAAATTTTTTTACTATGATTGTTTCAAGCATTAATTTTTAGTACAAAATAAAGTAAACGGCAGCAATCAAAGTCGGTACTTTGAACTTGTCTTGTTTTGTATCAAATTTTTTAATTTTTACTCACAAACAACTTTTATTAAGCGATAAAAAATTTAATATTCGATAAAAAAAATGGTAAACAAGTGCCGCAGTCTCAAAATGACCGTTCACTTACGGTCAAATAAGCACGTGCACATCATATATTTCAAGCGCGAAATACAAAATTCTAGCGCATTTTTAATACTTTTCAAAACCAACAATTAAAGTACTTAAATCAAATGTAAAATTTCACAGTGACTTGGAAACGACGACGCACAACGCGGCAGTTCCGTGCAGCGGCCTTATGGTAAACACAAATACATTCGATCTATTCAAAAACACAAATCCTCAAACTTTCATAAACACTCTGGGAAGAGAACTCATCGACTCGTTGAAAAACGGATCTGCTCTAAAAGAGCCCTGGAGACTGATGACCTTTCTCGTGTTGTCTCATGCGGATCTAAAGAAGTATCGATTTCACTATTGGGTTGCGCACCCGACACCCTTTGCCCTGCCTGAAATGCATCACGCCAAGGAACAGGTCTTTGTTAGGCAAGAGTTCACACCTGAGCAGGTACAAAGTTTCGAAGAGGGCTTTTCGAAGTTGGATGCTAAGTCACGGTGTTTCTTTTCTGTAATCGTTTCCAAAGATTCAAAATCCCTGGAGGTTGTCAGCCTTGTCAGGGGAGTCGAGATCGGTAACTCGAGCGACAAAGAGGTAAATTTTTACTCGACATTATTCAGATTCAATGGATAATTAAAATCGTTTGTAGAACGAAGCGGATATTTACTTTGCGTTCTACGATCCGTGCTCGCACACAGCTCCCGGCTGGCCGCTGAGAAACTTGTTGTGCTTGCTGTTCTTCCAGTGTCCAAATGTATGTTTCGAAAAATGGATGAAGTTTATCTCGGTGAGGGGACCGAATCTGACGAATTCCGTGGTTTACACGATAAAAACCAAAGAGCAGGAGAACATGGAGGAGTTGAGGGAGTCCCTGTTGAAGGAAAATTTGATTGGTTGGGAATCCAACTCCAGAGGCAAAATGGGACCGAATATCGACGATCTGTCGGAAACGATGGACCCAATCAAGTCAGTACTCGCAACGATGGTCGAAACGAATCAGCCCCCATTATTTTGTATACCTATTACATAAAAACGTCCCATCAGATTGGCCGAGCGGGCAATCTGTCTGAATCTGAAGCTCATGAAGTGGCGACTCGTACCTGAACTGGACTTGGGCTACATCAGCGGTCTGAAATGCCTTTTGCTGGGCGCAGGGACGCTCGGTTGCTCGGTCGCCCGAGTTTTGCTCGGCTGGGGCGTCCACACGCTCACTTTTGTCGACAACTCCGTGGTCTCGCCCAGCAATACCGTCAGGCAGAACCTCTACACCCACGAGGACGCCGTAAACCGACGGCCAAAGGTTGAGGCTGCAAAGAATGCCCTGCTCAAGATCCACCCAAATCTGGTAATTTAAGCCACTCCTCGCCGCATAATATTTATAAACTCTGAAAATTAATATGACCCTACACGTAACAGAGCGCTGAGGGAGTCGTGCTACAAATACCGATGCCAGGCCACGTGGTTGGCCCCAGCATGCTAGAGTCAACGAGGCAGGCAGTCGAGAAGCTCGAGAAGCTGTACGCTGAACACGACGTGGTATTTCTGCTGCTAGACTCGCGCGAGGCCCGCTGGCTGCCTACGCTAATGTGCGCGTCCAAGGGCAAGATAGCCATAAATGCTGCCCTGGGCTTCGACTCGTATACGGTACAGAGGCACGGAACGCGGGATTTGAGCCAGGCGTCGTCGCCCGATATCACCCTGCAAAATCCGACGGGCAAGGATTTGGGCTGCTACTTTTGCAACGACGTCACACAGCCCGGCAATGTAAGTGGTGGTTGTTGATATTTTTACAGACCAGTGGCTAACTTTGCGCTTTTCGATTTCAGTCTCAGACCGACCGCACCTTGGACCAGCAGTGCACGGTCAGTCGGCCAGGCTTGTCATACATCGCGGCAGGCCTCGCTGTCGAGCTCTTAGTCGCGCTGACGCAACACGAGGACAGGCAAGTATAACGCTAGTGCTTGACGTGCTGGGAGGTTGTAAATAATGGAAAAAAAATATATATATAAATCCCCTCAGAGCGGAAGCCCGTGCGCTTCTGTCAGCGTCTAAGGATTGCGGCAGCACCGGCCTGTTGGGTGGAGTGCCGCACACGATACGTGGCTCGCTTTGGAACCACGAGACCCAGCTTACGGTCACGCACAGGTTTGCCTCGTGTACTGCTTGCTCGGTACCTGTGATCAGCGAGTACCGCGCTAGAGGCTTTGACTTTGTGCTGGATGCGTGCAACAAGCCCAATTACCTGGAGAGGCTCGCCGGGATCGAGGCTCTGCTCAGCAGACCCGGATTAGACGAGGTTATTTCAATTTTATATGAGCACTTGGTTTATTGTGCCTATTACGCATTACTATTAGCATATTACGGAGTGCGGGGCTCTTTGATAGAAAAATATCACGCCATGAATCAAATTAATTTTTTTAATGCGATACCATGAATATTAATTGTTGTTACTTGGTATTTTTCAGATGTGCTTTGCTCTCGATTCGAGTGAAGAGGACGAAAACTGAAACAATGGAAATAGAGATTGCTTAAGTCACGGAGATAAACATTTTTTTTATTTTTTTTTATTTTTTTTTTTTTTTACTTCCCTCTATAATTGAAAGGAGATAATTCCTTACCGGTGATCCAACAGTATTGCAACAGCTGTATAGAATATGCATTCTTTTTGTATTTTTGTAAAACGTGTGAATTTTTTTTCTTCGGTGTTTTTTCTTAAGCAAACAATGCGTTTCATAGAACCCAAACTTGTTAATTCGTCGTAATCTATTATTATTCCGAGTAAGTTTTATATTACCTATATCATCGCTATTCTGTGTGCATGGATTTATCAGATGTATTCGTGTTTTCTAAGCAATTTACCCAATTCTCAAACGATAGTAATACTCCCAGTGCATTAAACGTTAAATATAAATATAGATATATATCTATACTCTATGATTAAGAGTAAATGTTGAAATATGCAATATAGTTCTGAAATATATTTACGTATTTAATTTTACGTTCACGATGTTTTTCTCTCAAATTCCTTGCATTTTCTTCACGTCGAAGGAGAAAAATATTTGTTTGTTTGTTTTTTGTTCGAATTACACGTTTTCGTTTCAAAATCGTTCAATAGCCAACTTTTTTTTTTTTTTTTTTTTTTTTACAACCAAGAACGCGCAGTGCCGAAAAAATCACCGATATGAATTGAAGTTACGAAGAAGTAAGCTTTATGCATTTGTACGAGCACGTCGTCCAGCAAAAGAAAAATACCACGGCTCGCGCATACCACCCATACAACCCTGCAACGTTGCTCCAAAATATTCATCATTCTGCTACATTTTTCCTTTTTTCTTTTATTTAAAAAAAAAAACATTTTTCAATTCTCCAGTCTACAAAGCAATCCCTAAGCTACGAGATGACATCCACTCCATCCATCTCGTGCATTATTGAGCATATCAAAACGGAGCAGCGGATAGACGTCACCCACAGCAGTCGAGCGAAGAGGACGGCTACGTGCCTTTGAGCCGCGCGCGCCAGTAATCGAACGAGACGGAAAATCCATAGCCGCAGTATATATAGAGACGACGAGGGAGAGCGAAACGGAGCGAAAAGAATGCACACGTATATTTCAGTCAATACAATCCGTAGCGAGAGTAGTAGTAGGTAATGTGCTGCGTGCGAGCGAGAAAGAAGGACATGCCATCCGTCTGTGTACGAAGAATAGAGAGCGGAGAGAGAGAGAGAGAGAGAGAGAGAGAAAAAGCCTCCTCTCCTGTACAGAGAAAGAGAGGCAGTGTCAAAACTATATTGTGTACATATATACGCAAGCTCCCTCGCTCTCGTGGTAGTAGAGTATGCGCGGCATGCCGTTCTCTTATATATTCTCGCCCTCGCTCCGGCTTCTGCTTATTCGCTCGCCAGTTCGCAGCAGATCGTCGCTCGTGTCGCTCGCGCGCAGATCGCCGAGCTCAACTCGGTGTATTATTGTACATACATATATCCTACACACGGCGTGTATAAGTATACGGCTCTCCCTCGCTCACGGCGGCACATATTGCATTCCTCCGTCTCTCTGCGTGTTCGGCGCGCATTGATCGCTACTGCTGCTGCTCCTGCTATCTTTCCTTTATTTATTTTTGTTTTTCTTTCGCGTACCCAAGTATTTTTATTGTAGAAAAAAAAAAACACAATTTTTTTGTTTTAAATTCTCTCCCCAAATCAAGGTACAATTAAAAAGAAAGAAAAAAAAAAATTGTTCTCCACCGGAACGTGAGGGAATACAATAGCCGGTGCCAAAAGTTTTCGGGCTATCGGAGCGGCCTGTCACCCAAGAGAAAACACGCACAACGGGGGAGATATCGAGGAAACCAAGGCGAGGAGCACGATATCTTCGGAACGTAGGTAAGAGTTTTGCGCTGGTGGATACAACTTTTAACAGCAGATTGCGCGCTGCTCAGGAATGCGGGCGAACGCCGCTCTCGGAATTTCCGTGCTTTTTTTGTTTTGTACACTTGACAAACTTTTCTGCTCCATTTTGCGTAAACAATGACGCTCGGGTCGTCAAACGGAGCCTCGGGATTGTTGTCGCGTATCGCGCAACTGTCAGTCGATCAGACGCGAGCAACTCACGTACACACACACGGTCAGTGATACTATGATTGTTAATCAAGTAGGTGGATAGGTATTCATTCATACGATCGCTCGAGCGCGCCTCAGCTGTGGAATGCGTTGTTGTTGCAAATTGAACGTGACGTCGACACACGTGCATTTATGTAACGCGCGCGGGCCCGATATGTTCATTAAATTTCATTGTACAGTTGGTAAACATTTGCCACTTGTGTATCCGCGTACGTACTTGCATGTACTTTTTTTGTTTTTTCTCTTATCGAAACTTTATGGCTACCTGTATTGAACTTGGGAGAGAAAAAAAAGCACAACTTATCGCTCTCGGCGAGTTTTTAATCGTAGGTATCGTTTCCCCTTCGTTCGAGCAAACAGGTAGACAAACGGGGCTCTTGCAACATCGTCACGGCGACACCGATAACGCGTATCCCAAAAAACGTAAAAAATAAAACGAAATAAAAGCCCAAAAAAAGAAAAAAAGTTTCGATCGAGCGCTTTCATGGTAGGTATATACACACATACACATCGGGGAGAGACGCAGGCATGCGCGAGAGAGAGAGAGAGCGAGAAGGAGATGGAAAAGCGAAGGAATGCGCGGTGATGCTCTGGCTCCTTTCCTCCTCCGCTCCTCGACGCTGCCCCTCTCACCCGGTGCAGAGAGAGTATATAATATAGATCCGCCGCTGGGAGAAGCCTTGTGCTGGCGCGCGCTCTCGCCTCCTCCTCCTCCACCACCCCCTTTTTTTCACGCCACGCCGCATTCCTGTATCGATTCGCACCGGCGAGTCCGGCGACGGTGATAACTCTCCGCGAGCACTCTCTTTCCTTCCCTTCCTCGTGCCCCGCTCGGGTCTTTCTAGTATGCGCGTGTGATATCATTCCGACGGGCTACCCCTCGATACTTGTAAGTATGGGTTTTACCGCGGAATGCCAACAGGCAAATCCCTCTTCGGTACAAAAAGTGCCAAAGTATATCGGTATACGCTCGATGCTCCAAAATAATATCACTGGTGTATATATAAAAGCATCTCCAGTGGGGGAGTCCTTGCGGAATCCGACCAAAGGTCCCATCGTGTGTCCTAATAAGCACGCACGGGGTCGACGAGCTGACTGTTGTATATACATATATATATATATAAGCTAGAAACGTCAAAAATGCGGTGCGCGCGCGCCGATTCATGCGGAAGGAATTTTTTCTTTCCATATCAGTCCTCCCTCGGAATTCTGTTTCCTTCGCCTCCCTCGCGCCTTTAGCGGGTATATGTATACGTTTGTAAGTATAGCGCGGACGTTCCGTCATTAGTCATGTTCGAGAAAACCAAGCGCGAAAGTGTATTTTCGGTGCCGGCTCTTTCTTTGCCATCGCGCCGTATAGTAACGCGCGTTATCGTCTTCCTCCGTGTTTTTCGCTCCCCCGTCCGGCCTTTGTTTTGCCATTATTCCGCTTGTTCCTCCTTTCGGTGTACGTGGATATGAAAGTACACCTTTTTTTTGCTTGGCAATTTTGATTCGTCAACGCCTCCCTTCGTGTAATCCATACGGATAATCTCTTTTGTATACAATATATACCTTTTGGATCTGAGCTCTAACTGCTTTCATTCGTATCGCTCCTTTGATACGCGCACACGCGTCAAAATTAAATGTATCATCGCAACGGGGGTGGATCTCCCTTATCATTTTTCTTTATAGATGTATTTTTTTCGACTCGCGCGCGCGTATATATAATCACACCCGGGGTGATGTCTGTGAATTGGTGTGTTTAGTTATTGGACAATATGTTCGCGCTGATTTGTTCGTAATAATGTGGTTCGCCAGGTATACCGATAACGCTTTTAATCTCGGGAGATGCGAAAATTTTGCTTATACGTGTATTTTGGAACTGAAATATGCGACGAAAGTATAAAATCGTAAATCATAGAGGTGCCCATCACCTCTCGATTCTTTCGTCAATTGTTGTTGGAAATACCCGTACGAAACTTGATGAAACGAAAGAGAGTATGATGCATAGGGAAAAAAAATTTGAAACATCGAAAGTTTTCTTTTACGAGTACAGTGTGTGACTGTTGTTGCAAGAATTTCACTTTCCGCGGGACAATGTGAGTATCGGCATGCATAATTTATTATATTTATGAGCTTTCGCGTGACATTGTTTTGCACGTTCTTTTGAAATGTTTTTTCGTCGCACGTAGCTTCAGAACTGTGGGAGCGTGTTATTTTCCTTCTCGCATTTTTTTTTTTTTTTTTTTTTTTTTTTTGAGTCAAAAAAATTTCAAATTTTCCGACACTTCCGTGTCAATTATCAAAAAGCTGCCCTAAATTTTTATCGCCGTAGGTTGTACAGTAACGCGCTTGCGATGTTCGCTTTATACACACACACACACACACACACACACACACACACACACACACACACACACGTATACAAGCGTCGACTTTTTACTTGTGTGTATGGATACGCCGTACTTTCTCTGCTCGACCTTTTTCTCATCCGCTTCACGTCTAGCTTCTGCCTACTGTACTAATGTGTGTAACGTCAATCGTTAGAATTTATCAGAAATTCTCAAAAATTTACGTTATTTTCTCCGAAAACAGTCTACATAACTTAGCGATTGTTTCACACGTTAATGAAATTAACGACACACCCAACAGCAGTTGATGAGCTGAGGTTACTTTGAATGACTTCGATAACAAGATCATTAAAACTATATAAATATAACTCAATTATATGCCCCAAAAAGAACAATTTTAAGAATACACTTTTACTTTAATCCTTTGGAAGATACAAATTAGGATCGGTAGATTTATTTGAAGTTTTTCGGATTGTATTAAAATGCTTGAAGTGCACTAATAAAAACAATTCATATGAAAACATTTTTTTGGTGATGCCTGAAATTTCTTGTGCCGAATACAATGTACGTACTGTCGAATCTGCGTATTGTGCTAAAAAAAAAATTTCCCAACAATTGATATTAACAAGTCTCGAATAAGCAATTAAAATTCCTTTCTTTCCCGCCAGGATTAGGAGTTTCAAGTTTATTGGCACAACAAAAATAATACTTTTAATAATAGTAATCGATTGAGTACGTCATGTAAGTGAGATTTAGGAAAAAATCACTATTGGATTTTCCACTTACTTTCGTTATGATCCAATGAAACCAAGATTTTTCAATCGGGACGAACGAGCTCTTACCTATACTAGCGAAATATTTTATTCTCTAAGTATTTTCGTCAACAAACGTCTGCGAGCACAGAAAGAAGAAAAAATAAATACCCACGAAAACTGCCGTCTAATGGCCCGCTGCGAGCATTCCGCGGGCTTGCGTTGAAAAAGAATGCGCTAATAACGCGCTGGAAAGACTTTTCTCGAACAATGTCGGTTTTGTATCCCAACGTTTTCCGAATTCCTTGCGATAAACGTAGCGGAATCGTCAAATTATCTCGAGCCGCTGAAAATTTCTGAAATTCCGCCGTCCCCTCGCTCGCAATGTCAATAAAATTACAGAATCAGCGCCAACGCGAGCGCTCCCCGATCCTCCTTCGTATTGTTTACGGTTCTGGAGCAAAAAAGACAAATTTCTCGTATCCCATCGATAACTAGCCAAGCCTGGATTTTTTTCGCAATTTTAACCTAATTCCTCGATCATTTTTGTACACGCGTCACGCAATTATCTGTATGTTCCCGCGCTTGTTAGTCCACATTTTTTTTTTTTTTTTTTTTTAAAGATTGATACACGTATATTGTCTTATCTTTGAAACACATAAAGAGCTAGCTTCGACTCCAAAGTAGATTTTTTTCTGAATTTTTGTTCTTCATCTCCGTCTCATACTCCTCAAAAAAAAAAAAAAAAAAAAAAAAAAATCACGAGAGAGATGAAAAATATGCTCTTTAAAACGTAAATGTTGATCCATTTGGCAAAAATTCTTCGCTTTACTAGCGCTCAAGAGACTCTGATTGAAAAATTACCATCGGAGTCGACGAGGATACAAAAAATTAGTGCGCAGCGTGAAATTGATGCAACCGCAATTAAGAACTACACACGGATGTACGTGTCGATGTTTAGCTTTGCTTATAACCAGTAGCTTTGTTATTATTAAACAAAGATCTCGCAAATCGAGTGAGGATCCACAAACCCACTTGAATAGTATATACGAAGGAAAAGTATTGTTTTGGTTTTTTTTTTTTCTTTTTGGCAGATACGCCAAGACAATTTATCAAAATAAAATATGATTAATTTATTCATTTTATGGGCGTGCGTGATTGATAATGGGCGCCTAATTTACTTGTCAATGTTTTTTTCTTTTTTTTTTTTTTTTTTATATCATACAGTATTTCATGAATATTCCGCTCGAGCGCCGTTTCGGTCATGAATAATTCACACGCACGATTTTTGCGTCTCTATTTATTCCTTTTTACTGCATCTCTCTCTCTCTCTTTCTTCCAATTAAATTTTTTTGAAAATGACTGCGGAAAGTCAAACTACACAAGAGAAACAAAGAACATTTTTATTAAATATTATCAACCGAAAAGCAATATGAACTATATTTAATTCAAAGTAAACCGCATTAGATGAGTTTTAAATTATTTTTTAAAATCTTTTTTATTGATTATCAATACACACACCCAATACTGTACGTGCGAATTGGATAAAAACTTCTTTGTTAATCCTAATGAGCTTAATCTCGTATTAATTACACTTTCGCAAAATTCTTTCGGAAAACAAAAAAACATAAAGACAAAAATATCATGCACATACTTTTGATGTACCTATTTTACCCCCTTTACAAAGACGCGGAAGAAAAAAAAACTCGATACGCGTATAAATAAACTGAATTAAAAAAAAAAAAAAAGAAGAAGAAGCCCATCAACGATGGTAATAAAATCGTTCGGTCGTTGTGGAAACAAAAATTAAATCGAAGCATGAAGATTTTAACGGTAATGCCTCTCTCGTGCTGGGAAGGAGAGGCGTCGAGGAGGAGAGGAGCGCTTGTTTACGCTCCAAAAACTGATCCTGAAATTCCGATCGCATTCCACGCCGAGGCACGCATGGTGCACACAGGACTGGCACATCCGAGCTGCAAAAGTATCGAATAATAAATAATTATTGTATAATCAGCGGTGAATCGGGTTGTACGACTCCACTAAAGTTTGGCCATTGCGAACTTGGACACCATTAAAGCACCATAGCTCTAGCAATGTGCACAACCAGTTCAGTCAACATATAACATTATTGCACCGGAAAAATTAATATTTCGCGCGTCAATTGAGGATCGGGATGTATGTATTTATACTCCCGCGCTACTCGCGAGCTCTTGTACATAAGAAGTACATACACACAAGTATGTGTATAGCGATTGTATGCCCACGACTCGCGCCCGAAAAGAAGGAGGAGCGAGCTGCTGAGCAGAGAGAAGGGAAGCCGGGCGTGCGCGGAAGAGGGGTTTTCACATTCCACGGACAATGTCACGTTTTTTTAATACCCCCCCCCCTTCCCTCGTCTTCCTTCGAAGACCGCCTTTACTCTCATTCGCGCGAGTCTTTGGAGGCTCTTGCTTGCTTGTATATACGTGTATATCCGTTCCTTTGCTCCTTCGCGCTTCTCCGGGAGATATCTCTGCGGGCTCTACCTGGATGAATTTTTTCGAGGGTCCGTCAATAAATCGGTTGGGGGAGATGAATCGGAAATCGTTGACGTCGTCCATTAATTTCGACCTCATCAACATGAGTGTCTTAAATCTCGTAAAAATCCATGAAATCGTTAAATCATCCTGGAATTATAATTTAAGTACATACATTACATACACCGTGAACGAATGCGTGTTTTTTCTCAACTGTTTATCAAAAAGGGAAAGTGCATTTGGTTTTTAAATGAGGAAAATCTAAAATTTCGAAGTATTTGTGCATTTGTTTTTCAATTTTATTCAACCCTAAGAACGTGGTAAACAATAGTTCTACCGTTTAGTTACTTTACGTGTAAAATGGCACAAAATGGCACAATGGCTCAAGTATTTAATGTACGATTTTTTTTTTATTTCAAATGAGATCAAAATCAATATAGAATTCACATTAAACAAGTTAACAAATCATTTATGAGGTAGGTATATATGTTCAACGAAATCATGTAGAAATCAATAAAAACTTTTGTAAAACCTGAAATCATAAATATTGTACGTACCTTTGACGTACAAAAGTGTGAATAGACCCTCAAAATTTTTTCTCTCGCAAGTATTTGTGTACAATGGTGCCGGGAAAGTACATGGTCCTTTTTTTTTCGTAGGAAACTGAGAGGTGTGACGGTACATTGTTAATTGATCGGAAACTCAGCGGGGCTCCCTCTGGTCTGAGGAATCCTGGTATACAGTAAAGCATACGAACATACACTTACTCGTGTCCCCTTGGTAAAAGGCGCTCGAGAAATCGGCCCTATTTCGTTGAGAAATCGCTGCGTACCTCCTCTCTCTCTCTCTCTACTCTGGTGTCTCTTGGCGGGCTGACCCATACATGTATATCGTTTGAGAAAAATTTACGAAAAGTACGGCACACACGCTGAGGTTGTGTTACGATGATGTCGTAAAGCGAAAATATTTATCTCAACTGCACTCGACCCCGATTCGATCGAAATGCCACAAAGTTGTTGTGTATACTTACGGATTTCGAAAACTAACGCAAGTGGAAGGAGATTTCATACATTTTTTTTTTTTTGACACGAAAAACGCAGAGTGCAATCTTATACGTATAATTATTTTTTACGGGTCGAATCGATTCCATCGGAATCCAACGTACGATTAAACCTCTGTATTTCGTAAAGTTTTCCTCACCAAAGACACCCTTACACCAGAAAAAAAAAAAAAAGCCACGCTCAACAACATACCGATCTCCGAAACAATCCACCGTAAGAACGAGACCTCGTCGAATTCCTCCGCGCGCCTCCCAAACGCAAAGTTTTTATTGCAAAGCCGCCCCTCCCCAAGGAGATCACCCACCGGCTCGCCGATAAATTATTCAGGACGGCTCTCGATATTAATATTCTCCGAGCATCGATCGGTAAAGCGAACCATGTGTATACACGGAAGGCCGAAAGTAAAAAAAAAAAAAAAAAAAAAAAAAAAAGAAAGAAAGAAAAGAAAAATACCAACGAAATCGAAAACAACTGGGCTGTAGTTTCCACTTTTGTTTTTTCCAGGGAAAATAACCCACAGCGCGAAGTAAGGAGGGTCGACGGCAGCTGAGCCGATCGTCCATCTGCGCTTTGAGGCGCGAGACAGTTTCGGGGGTTGCAGTATCTGTAGGAGCCTCGTCGTATCCCATGTAATATATAGCTTAAAGTGAACACATTTACAACGGGAGGAAGGGGAGGCACGGGGAAGGAAGGACACAACAGACGGAGTAGGATGTCCGCGGTCGAGAGTGCCCTAGACGTCCTCTCCAGGGCTGCCACGATGGTGCAAGGTGAGTTCTTATGATATACGTATATATAGTCTTTTTTTTTGTGATGACCGATGCATGTGTAGGGCATATTTTTTTCGGCTGTATGCTTTGCAAAGGTATATGTGTTTGCGGAGCAAAGAACAAACTTGTACAGCGAAGAAAGAAGGAGGAAAAATATTGATACCGCGTACGTACCGTCTGCCCGCTGACAGAGACAGGGTAAACAAAACGCAATCACGATGACACGCGTGTATTCTTTCCCAACGAGTGACGCATTACGATTAACTTGCATCTCTCTATTTTTTTTTTTTTTTTGTCTTTTCGCGTAGCGTGATATATGGGGAGGTACCGATTTACCTCTGAACCAAATATTTCAAGTATCAAGTACACCCATGCACGGCTAAAAATGTAAATCTGGCGCGAGCGGCGATTCATATACGTATTATTACCTACGAAGTGAGAACTCGGGCTCGACATCAATGGCGCGGATCCAACCGCATCACCACCGCCTCGATATATATATATACATATATACATACGCGAGCTACCCCGTCTTGGGCACAGATGTTAACGATTGGGGGAGAAAGAAGAAAAACAACACTCTCGTGCCCGCAAGTATGCAGCACTGGCTGATTCTTTTCTTTCTTTCTTTCTTTGGTAGAACAAAGTTGGAGCAGCTTCTTTTTTTTTTTTTTTTATTTAAAAAAATCGATAATCGATGACGTTTTTGGCGAAGCGACGCCCACTCGATTAGTGATTTATTAATTCTAGCCAGAGAAACAAAAAAGAGTCCAATGCTTCTGTGCGTGATAAGCCGGGCTGCGGAATTTCATATACGTCCGAGCAAGAATAGAGCCGCCGAAATTCTTTGATTGTAAATTAAAAAAAAAAAAAAAAAAAAAACTCGCGCTGTGTAGCGATTAATTGTTGTTCGATCGGATCGTATATGACTCTTGGATGACAATTTAATTCAAGACATTGAGGCCGTCTACGTTTGAATAAAAAAAATAAAAAAATATGGGAGGGAGGCAACGTCACACCAATGCAGTGGATGCAGGTGCCGTTTTTTTTTCCCCCTAACACAAGTGGTGCACGGTACACACTATATTTATACACACTGTGAGCGCGCGACTGCAATTACACTCAAATAATCAGCCCAAAGCGAAAGTTGAAACAGTGTATATATATACACGACTATTCATGCACTTGTGCAGTATATAATATAGGTACACGAAGGCCACACGTTTACTGTACTCGTATACGTATATTATATACTTAATATTTATATATAAAGGTACCATGAAGCTCATTGTATTTATATGCTCTTCGCGACAAAGAAACGTACAACTTGTGAAAAATATTTTTTATCCTCCATCGCGTATTATTACCCTCCTCTCCTCCCATATTATATGTATTCCCATGCATATACCACAACTTTACTATACCGTTGTATATATACTTTGTAAATATATAGTAAGTCGTCATCCTTTGAACAAACAGGCACAGCCTATTGTTGGCCAATCGCGCGCGTTGGCGCAAATTTTTTCTTTTTTCAACTCGTACTTATACACACGCGCGCACGGCGTTCGAATTTTTTTGATAAAAATCGCCTGATGGCCAAATGCAGTTAAACTGACACTTTCCCAAATCGTTCGAAGAAAGCGAGTAAAATCCTCATCCGAGGTAACTCTCGAATTGTCAAAGTCTCGCGGAGTATCCATTACATTACACTGTATACTATCGCAAAAGGCGTAGGTACATGTTTCAACGGGGGGTGTGCAACAAATTAATCACGGAGTGCTCGTAACAAGTGTCGCGGTTGTTTCCGACACGTACAGATAGGTACATATATTTTTAAACAACACGAAACGTCGAAGCACATCCGTATACTTTTTATCCAACGTGTTATATCACTCGACGAGCGTATATAAGTATAAAGAGCCAAAACAGAGCTTTTATCTCAGCGCTCGATAAAAGCGTGTCTCTTGTAATGTGGCGCGTATATACATACATGTATCGTACAAGTGTACGGTTCAGAGGTTAACATATACCCACATACATGCATACATGACATGTAACGCGAATAACATCCGGATTTCGCGGCATATTGTATCCAAACACACTCGACCCGGTGACTCGTGATGAGAGAAGAGGAAGAAAAGAAGAAAAAAAAGGAGGCGCTTATACACGCGGATATACGAGCAAAAGGGAGCAATCGCTTTGCGCGCGTCTGTTGTGCGCTACGGGGTAATACGCGCGTACATATTTGCACTTACATACACAGGCAGACGCCGTAATTATATTTTAGCGCGTGTGTATACATAAATATATATATCCGTATATATATATATCACAGGTATGGGTGTGGGTCGTATACTTTCGAACATTCGTCCTACTGACAGCTGCCGTTTGCCGGCCGTTTTATACACGTATAATATTCTCTTGCTCAGCAAAGCGTGCGAGAAATGAAAAAAAAAACGCCCGGCCGATGCCTGATGGCTCTCTTTCTTTCCTCGACCGAGACGACGTTCGTCCTCTTCGATGTACTCTTTTTCTCCTTCAATTTATTAAGTTGGACGTCAATGCTCTGTTATCCTTTCTTTCCTTCTCTTTTTTCCCCCCAAGTCCCTATATACGGCCATTGTAGCCTTTTTCCTTTTCATCCGATGACGGAATTTCATCGGTCCCTGCGTTAAGTACACAGCTTCGAGGGTGTACGTATATATGTATGTATATACAGTTGCGCGTGCAGAGTGAAAGAGAGGAGGAAAAAAAAAACTCCGAGGCGCACAAAGAAATCCGGTCCGCTCGTACGTATACAGTTGGTTTTTTCGAATCGCACCCACATTCCGATGAAGCGACGCGATTTCACGCCCGATTAGATAACGCGGAGGCCGTTCCGCGACCGCATCTCCAGAGGCGCGCGCGCGTGTGTATATATTTATATACATTCATTTGAAAATTCGATGCGCGTAAATATATATGTTTATAATATATTATTGGGTGCCCTTCGAAGGCGGATCTCTCCGAAAATATCCCGTTTCCATCCCCGTGTTTTCGCGAGACTCTGTGCCAAAAACGCGCTGGAATCCGAGGCTCGTCAATTGTTTTGGAAAACTGTACACCCACTGTTTTTTTTTTTTTTTTTTTCATTCCTCGCAGATGTGGAAATCTTTGGACGCGCGGAGACAACGCGTTTCGTCATTTGTTGATCGATCGAATGCTTTGTATACTCTCGTACTGACGAAGAGCGCGTCTCGAGACGTTCCAATGGAATCTGTGAAAAAAAGAAAATCCGTTTCCCAACCGGAGAGTCCGTCTTTTTTCCTTTTCCATTTAAGTATATATATGAATGCATCGATCGCAGAACGTAAAAAGCGTACAAAAGGCAGTGCGGGTATAACGAGTATATGCAGTTGCGGGCCATTTGGTGCACGCCCGAAAATCGAGAGAATGCGTATATATGTATACAATACCGCGCGAGTGAGCATCCTGCATCGGAGAGTGGCCCATTTTCCGTGGCGCGCGTCGAGAGGCACGCCGAGAATTTGTCGAATCGCAGCTTCAGCGGAGAAAAATCTCTCTCCGATACTCGGTTGAATTGTATTGTCGGGGTTTGACGCTCGGCTGGGCGGAATTTTTGGGGGATCATGTGACTCGCGGCGTTTTCTTCGTTTCGGGCCATCACCGCTGACCGGAGAACGCGAGGAATTCGGATTAAACGAGGATTCTCCTTCGCCTCTTCTCCTCCTCCTTTGTACGTTTGCTTTTTTTTTTTTTTTTTTTTTTTCATCATTCAATTGAGCCTGAGGATTTTTGGGTTGTGGCTGGAATTTATTTGGTTTTTTCCCTCTCTTTTATTGAGGTAACAAGAAAATTAATCTTTGCCTTCGTGTATATAAATATAAGGCATGTCTGCCCTTATTTTTGCTGTTTTACTAAATTAAATTGAATCGAGCATCGTTTTTTTATTTTTTTTTTTTTTTTTCACCAACACCATCCATGAGCTGATACTGAATTTCTCACATTTTCCGATGTCATTGTATGTTGTTTGTTAAACAGACAAACTGATGAAGTAAGTCTAACATCTCCCCCCCCCTCCGACAAGACACTTGATTCTTTACGAGTGGAAAAAAAAAAGAATCATACCTTCATAATCGAGCATCTGAAACGTGGATTTGTTAACCGATAACCCGAGCTTGTGCTGTGATCTTGCCAATAAAAAGCATATTAGTATACACCTCTGTACTCGATGCACGACTAAAAATATCTCGTCATCAATTTCGCGTCTTCGTATATGCTATATATAATATAAGTGCAGAGGAGCGTATGTATATACAATCTCCCCGACACGCGGCGATAATCTCTGATCCTTATTTAATAGAGTCAAATTGTACGTATTGCGTTTTCGCGCGAGATCACGAAGTGTTCACCCTCTGCGATTGCAACACGTTAATCCTCGCATGATAATTTCTCGTTATCTTTGGTGCGATTAAATTATGGCCATTAAACTCTCAGCACCCCATGTTGTACACGATTCATAAAGCCCAAGTGTCGGCGTTTTACGGCTTCTACGTGTATATACTTATATTGTTATTGTGTGCTTGTCAAAAATGCACATATGTATGCACTTGCATGGGATTACCTATGTAGGTGCACACGGGTATATTATCTCATTAATTTACCGAAATTCGATACAGACACGTTACTCATACACGGCGTAAACATTAATTCCCATTCATACCGCAGTCCATAATACAATCGTAAGAGGTATATATTATAATGTATGTGCACGACAACTCACATCGATAAATCATAAACAATAGAAAAATAATAGACCAATGGTGAGTATGTGTATGTGTATGTTATAGATCGGATAATCAAATATTTTCGATCCGCTGTTATAGTCCAACTCGGCATTCCCATGATTATCGAATGGCATACCAAGCACACACCACGTAACTACCTAAGTATGTGTGTGTACATTATAGTTCAACGTCTCCGTTGGCGCCGGTCGAGAGTTTTCAAATTCCTCGGCGAACGCCATCGGTAAAATTTATCCCGGCGCCTTGTTAAAACGCCAAACGTGAAATCATATTTTTTTTTTTTTTTTTCCTTTTAAAAAGTAGTTCCTCTCACGTTTTGTCGATCGAACGAAAAGTTGCTCAAGTACCGTACGCTGCACGCGTAGACGCGCTAAAATTCAAACACACGTTCGCTAATACTGTTTCTTCTTCTAAAAAAAACAAAAAAAAAAAAAAAAAAAAAAAAAAAAAAAAAAAAAAAAAAAAAACAAAGTAAGCCCTCCAGTTGCCAGGGTGTCGCAGAGAGGATGGAATGAACCCCGAGCGGAGTGAAAAAATGCCCCTCGCGCGTGAAGCTAGTGCCCTTCTTCGAGGATTCCCCGATGGCTCTCGCGATCGAGCGCAGCGGCAGAGGAATTCCGAGCGAGAGCGAGTCGACGCTACATACCCACATGCAGTCGGGAAAGAAATGGGTCGTAAGAGCGAGGAGTGACAGTATACATACATGCGCTTATACGCTCGTGTGCATCGGATACAGACAGTCGAATGATATAAAGAAAGAAAAAAAGAGATCCTTGTGGGTTGCTTGGGCAATAACGCGTAACTTACCATCACCTCGTTCTTTTGTGCCTTTCTTTTGACAAAGTGTTCCATTATACGTGGTATGAGTATTTTTTTAACTATGGGTATAGGGAAGATTTGTTTTTTTTTTTTTTTTTTTTTTACTTTGTCTGAACGTGTGTTGAAAATGTACTGTGTGGGTAATGATCGGGTAGAGCGACGCGTATTAGTGTGGATAAGTAATATAAAGTGTACTGCTATATAAAAGCGGGGAAAAAAGAGGTGAGCGCGCGGAGAGCGCCGATGGTTGGTATGTCGAGGGTCAAACCTGTTCCGAATACCTCGCGCGCTTTTGCCGCGCGCACGCGCTCTTTTGCAGTCTCCTCTGATGCCTCTTTTATCGTTTCTTAATTGTTGCATATTTGGATTATTATTATTATTACCCCCCTGCTGTGATTCAATTTTGCTCAGTGGCCATCAAAAGCTTACTTACCAAGCTTGTGTTGTCGTTTTTCGGCTTTTTTTTCTTTCTTTTTTGACTCTTTTCGAGATGTTCTTTCAATTGTTCGCCTGCTTCATTCTACACGTCACTGTCACTTGGAGATGCATTTTGATAAAAAGTTTCGAAGTTTGTGGTAATTTGAAGACTTGGTTTTTCAACGTATAGAAGAAGTTTGTTCAGAGAATTTTTGTTTAATGAGTCCTTTTTGAATTTTCGCGGGTTTCGGTGTGTCGGTAACATCATGGGCATGGGGGTGGCTCGTAAAATTTGCCTTACCGGTGTTATCGACGCATGCAACAGCTGAAACCTGCACTACCAGCCTCTAGCGGTACATGTGCAACAAATTTTTAGAAGTTTGAATGTGCGCTTACTATTTGGCCCCATCTTTTTTTTCAAGTGTTGTACAATTTTTACTAAAATTACTTAAAATTATTATATATTGTTTTTTATCAAAAGTTGCAATACAAAAAAACAGCTCAAATAAAATGTTTTGCTATAAATACAGCGCATTATTTTTGTTTTTAATTAATATTATGTATTACAATACTTTTTACAGCTGAGACAGTGTATTTTATTTTTCAGAGAGTTAAATTTTTTTAGCGTTTTTAGAAAAAAATTTAAATACTTTGAATACTTTGATATTATCTAACTGTACATTTAATACACATAATTCATATTTTTATGAAAAAAGTATTTCTTGCAGAAAATAAAAATTGAAAAATATCATTAGCATGATCGGCCGTATTTTTCACCAATAAGTAAAGGTTGAGAATAATGAATGTATATATAGCGCCTGTATAATAGCGCTCGATGTGTTCAGTGAGTAAGGAGAAATAGGGGAACAGCTGAAATTTCCTTTCACACTTGTAAAAAAAGGATTAAAAAAAGTACACTAGTAACTATTTTAATTTTACACCAGAATATCACTTTGATTTTAGCGGCACTTCTTTGTTTAACTGGCAATAATAATAATTTGTATCAAAATAAACGAACACATCCATTATTATAGCGACGATTAATACAAATAACCGATGTGCCCGTGCATATGTAATTGCATTTGATGTACAGCTTGCCCAACTACTTAAACGTGCCAATTGTATTTTTGTAATCAAACGGGTTCGTCAATGTCTTCCACGTATGCCACAATCGTTCGACTTTTCCACGTATACGTGCTTTGTCTCGCCTATAATGTATACTCAACATAGAAATAACGTTATTGAGCTTCACCTTTTATTCTTTATTTTTTGCACCACCGCATTTTCCATCTCAATATCCTAGAAAAACCACAATACGGCCGAAACTTGTGCAGTTAATTGTATTGTATCGGGTGTACCTATACTCGTGTGTACGACGATGACCTCGTGGCAATTTTTTCCGGCTAACGATCAAAGAGTGCACTCTTTTGCTTCATCCATATGTATTTCCTGTTATTAAAAACTATATACTTACTCGTGAGCGTTGGTATGATGTAGATCCTATACAAATATAATATAAACTCGATCTTATACACGTATAATTGACAACAGCTTTTTGTTTCGGGGTTTTTTTTTTTTTTTTTTTTTTCCCCGACTCATCGAGCGTCGAAAAGGTTCAAAACATTATTGGCTTTTAATAGATGTTAATTTCGACGTCCGACGATCGACCGTACACTATTATGCACGTTTTTTACATTATTTTTTTTACCGATACCCCTGGGCCTCTAATAAACGTTGTCAACAAGTCGCTCGGATGTGGATGGTATAGAGCCTTTGTTTATAAAAACGCGTAAAATGCCATCGGTGTATATATAGTCTTGTTTCAATCTGGAGAGAGAGAGAGAGAGGAAAAAAAGAAATAAAATATCAATTAACAGCGAATTCCGCAGTGCATATTTTTTTCAACCCACCCGGCGAGCCGAACCATCATTTGCATCTTTCGACGCGAAAGCAACAAAGATCGGCTATCAAGTATACATTTTTTGCGCCCGTGCGATAGATGTATTACAATAACACATCACACGTCCCGTGCGCCGTGTCGTGCGAATTTTGTCGTTTCGCGCTTTGCGTGCAAAGAGGTGTAGATTGAGCAATACGTACCAGAGTCTCTACACGCATACGTAGAAAGGGTGAAAAAAAGCAGGGTCCAACGATGGATATATACATATATGGGTAATACGTTCGAGGCGCAAAGAGAAAGGATCGATTTCGCTTCGGAAGGAGAGCGGGAGACACGGGAAGCCGCGAACTTGGATAATCTTCTTCTTTTTTTTTTTTTTTTTTAATTTCGTGCCCACATTGTCGCAGAAGGCGATGCCAAGCGCGCGAAAGAAATTTGATTTACGCAAGTCGTGGAATTCGGTCGGAGGTGAGGAGGAAGAAAAAGCCGCCTATAAGGATTCTCATGCAAATGTGCAGTTTTTGCAAAAAAAAAAAAAAAAAAAAAAAAAAAAGCCAGAGGGGCGAGGAAAAACCAATATAAACGTGGTTTCGACAAACATTCGCGCGAATCAACCGCAGAGAGATGAAAACACGAGAGTTTGTTTGCTCGCGCGCGTGTCTTTGTTGTTTTTTCACGCGCCCGCGCCCAGAGTAGCTATATACGAGGTTGAGTTGAAAAAAGACGCCCGAGAGAGAACCTCCTGTGTGAATGAAAGTCGAAAATCAATGGAGCGCAACAAAAAAAAACAAGAAAAAGACCGGCGATTCGTGCGGAATCGGGAGGGGAAGAAAACGAGTCTGCGACAAAGAGAGGAAACGAATATATGGAATAGAGAGAGAGAAAGATCCTCGGCTCTCCGCAGGGATGCACGCATAGGGATATATATATATAATAACGTACGGAAGAGGGCCGGTAAATGGAGAGCCGATGGCGCACGGGAAAGGAAATTATCGAGTATAGGCATATACCTCGTTGTGTGTATACAACACACGCGATACTCGTACAGCAGAGGGACACCTATATATAATATATGTATGCAGTATATGTAATGTAATGTAATGCATAATGTATCGAAAGCGAAAAGAATAAATATATGAGCGTGATCGGGTGAGGAGAGGAGGAGGAGGGCCGGGGAGGACGCCGATCGGGTCCGCGGCGGGCGAGAGAGATGGACGAAAGGAGAGGTGGGGAGGCCCCGAGTCGAGCCGCACACGGGGCGGATGAATGAATCTCTCTCTCCTCTCCGGTGTCCAAGACAGTCGTGGCGAGGCACTCACGAAACCCGCGAGTTTCCGTCGCGCTCCGAAAGTTCGGCAAAACAAACGAACGCGCGAGTGTGTGTCCACCACCCAACAGAAAAAACAGAAAAAAAAAAAGGAAAAATTAAAAACAAAAGTATTGGAGACGAGGGGGTCGTGTATAAGCGGCGGAGAGCTGCTTCGGGCGTTTGGATGTGGTTGCGGCGAGGCCCGGCTGGACTGCTAAAGTGGGCCCAGCGAGGATGGAGGTGTCGAGGCGAGCCTCGCTCTGGCAGCCGTGGCTCAATTTCGAGGCCGCGGTCGTGCGCGCCGTCTCCCACGCCAAGGCGATCGGCAACGCTAGAGGTATATTTCAAAAAAAAAGAAAAAAGTTTCCGTCGTGACATTACATCGGACAACGCGCGTCTCTATATACCTGTGTATATATATAATGTACGTTGGGATCCGCGAGAGCGCCGGCGTCGCGCCGATGGCTCGACTGGCGCTCCTCTTTCTCCTCCTCTTTCTCTCGTAGCTTCCGTGCGATCAACCAAGATTTGAGACACTGCGCAGTTGGTATATAGATGAGTTTTTCTTTTTTCATACAAGGTAATATTATTGCGGGAAAACGATCACTGACCCGTGATTTTTTTCATTCAAGTGTACTTACATATATAGAGACGCGAGCAGGGAAATCGGCTTCAGCGTCGGGCGATCCTCGTAGGAGGAGCCTTGAACGTTGCTCCGATTTTGCTGAGATGGCGCAAGGAGTTTCGCTGTACCGACACAATATATACCTATACATTTACGATATTGTATACAGAATTTGTAGAGAGGCTGCGCCGCGGATGGAGATTTATCGCGCCTTGAAAACTTGGTGGGTTTCAATGTTATTTTTCCATGTATACGTGTGTATACTTGGGCTCGAATCTTTTTTTTTCTCGAATGGAGATTATCGCGAGGGGCGCGGAAATTTATGTGTTTATCTTGCCGATTGCCAACACTTTTTGTGTAGCATTAATCACTATCGGCAACTTGAAATTTATTTCATTTTAAACTCACCAAGCGTGTAGGTATACTCTATACTTTGTAACGCGACGAAAGAGACGAGGCTATAAATATGTCCTTGAATAACCAGCCCAATTATTATGGCAAAAATGTGATATTTACGCGATAGATCGGTACGCTGTGACCTCGATTTTTTACTTTTGGCGTGAAAACTCTTGGTAGTAATTTTTTTTTTTCTTTTTCTTCTCATCGCGCGTGTCGCCTATAAATTACGGTAAGGACGCATTACGAGAGACTAGAGTTACGCCTAGCATATGCTACTTGTGCTCGATTTCTCGCACATAAAAATCAACAATCGACGCCGAATATTAAAATACGCGCGCGCTATGTATAGGTTCATTGTTCTAACGATGCCCTCATCTTCGCGTGATGAAAGAAAAAAAAAAAAAAAAAGGAAAACATCGCACAGGTACATAATTATATAGTCTCATTCTCGCGATAAATCAACGCGTAAAGCCGTGCACTTCGCCATGCGTCATCGCGCTGATTGTTTCCCATACGGATCACAAATCACGTACCGCATCCTAAAATCTCTTGCTTCGCCTATCAGCTAATACAAATACAAATCATCATTTGTACACTGCAGGCTCGGAAATAATATTGGGAGAAAAGAAAAAAATAAAAAAAGAAGCGCCATTATAACTTCTGCCCTCTTCAGTCGAAGATACACCTTCGAGCGGAGGTATAGGGTTGACGTCGAAAAATTCCATAGTTGTGCCGCATCAGAAGTATAATGATAATCGACAACGATCAAAGAGCGCATCGTCCCTCCGATGCCTCTTGGCCGCCACCGTCGGTCCATTCATCTTTCCGCGAGTTCCGCTCGGCTCACCGAAAACCTGTTTGCCTCTCACGGCTATTACGCACTTCCTGTCTCGCTTGTATACCTGTGTTCATACCTCCCATACGTGCGTATATTATATACATGTATATTATGCGTGCGCGCGTGAGAGCCCTCCCGTTTGTGTTGGTCCTGGGAACTGGACTGGTTTTCCATTTCTCTGCACCAGCGCTCCCAAAAGTGGCTATCGAACTTGGGGGGAAATTCAAATTGGCTATATGGAGCAAGACGCAAAACCTCAGATAACTCGACAACATTCCATACACCATAACTTGATCAATTAATCCTAAGCTATTTAACCCAATAACCCAACGCGCCCATACGCAGTATCACAAGCATTAATAATTAATAAAATAAATTAAACAATAACGCAAGCGCCAATCCCCACACAACCCGGGGCGCTTACTGGTCACTTTAATTATTAAGAAAATTAATAAAGTAGAGCTAGCGCCAATCCCCACACAACCCGGGGCGCTTTCTGATCACTTTGTTAATGAATATATTAAATAAAATAACACAAGCGCCAATCCCCACACAACCCGGGGCGCTTACTGGTCACTTTAATTATTAAGAAAATTAATAAAGTAGAGCAAGCGCCAATCCCCACACAACCCGGGGCGCTTTCTGATCACTTTGTTAATGAATATATTAAATAAAATAACACAAGCGCCAATCCCCACACAACCCGGGGCGCTTACTGGTCACTTTAATTATTAAGAAAATTAATAAAGTAGAGCAAGCGCCAATCCCCACACAACCCGGGGCGCTTACTGGTCACTTTAATTATTAAGAAAATTAATAAAGTAGAGCAAGCGCCAATCCCCACACAACCCGGGGCGCTTTCTGATCACTTTGTTAATGAATATATTAAATAAAATAACACAAGTGCCAATCCCCACACCACCCGGGACGCCTACTGGTCGCTTTAATTATTAATAAAATAACACAAGCGCCAATCCCCACACAACCCGGGGCCCTTACTGGTCACTTTAATTATTGAGAAAATTAATAAAGTAGAGCAAGCGCCAATCCCCACACAACCCGGGGCGCTTTCTGATCACTTTGTTAATGAATATATTAAATAAAATAACACAAGTGCCAATCCCCACACCACCCGGGACGCCTACTGGTCGCTTTAATTATTAATAAAATAACACAAGCGCCAATCCCCACACAACCCGGGGCCATTACTGGTCACTTTAATTATTAAGAAAATTAATAAAGTAGAGCAAGCGCCAATCCCCACACAACCCGGGGCGCTTTCTGATCACTTTGTTAATGAATATATTAAATAAAATAACACAAGTGCCAATCCCCACACCACCCGGGACGCCTACTGGTCGCTTTAATTATTAAGAAAATTAATAAAGTAGAGCAAGCGCCAATCCCCACACAACCCGGGGCGCTTACTGGTCACTTTAATTATTAAGAAAATTAATAAAGTAGAGCAAGCGCCAATCCCCACACAACCCGGGGCGCTTTCTGATCACTTTGTTAATGAATATATTAAATAAAATAACACAAGTGCCAATCCCCACACCACCCGGGACGCCTACTGGTCGCTTTAATTATTAACAAAATTATCAAAGTAGAGTAAGCGCCAATCCCCATAAAACCTGGGGCGCTTACTGGTCACTTTAATTATTAAGAAAATTAATAAAGTAGAGCAAGCGCCAATCCCCACACAACCCGGGGCGCTTTCTGATCACTTTGTTAATGAATATATTAAATAAAATAACACAAGTGCCAATCCCCACACAACCTGCGACGCTTTCTGGTCGCTTTAATTATTAATAAAATAACACAAGCGCCAATCCCCACACAACCCGGGGCGCTTTCTGATCACTTTGTTAATGAATATATTAAATAAAATAACACAAGCGCCAATCCCCACACAACCCGGGGCGCTTACTGGTCGCTTTAATTATTAACAAAATTATCAAAGTAGAGTAAGCCCCGATCCCCACACAACCCGGGGCGCTTACTGGTTGTGTGGGGATTGGCGATTGCTCTACTTTATCAACTTTGTTAATAATTAAAGCGACCAGAAAGCGTCGCAGGTTGTGTGGGGATTGGCGCTTGCTTTACTTTATTAATTTTCTTAATAATTAAAGTGACCAGTAAGCGCCCCAGGTTTTATGGGGATTGGCGCTTACTCTACTTTGATAATTTTGTTAATAATTAAAGTGACTAGTAAGTGCCCCGGGTAGTGTGGGGATTGGCTTTTGTGTTATTTTACTTATTACATCAATTAACAAAGTGACCAGAAAGTGCCCCGGGTTGTGTGGGGATTAAGGCTTGTGTTATGTTACTTATTTTATTAATAATTAAAGTGACCAGAAAGCGCCCCGGGTTGTGTGGGAATTGGCGCTTGCTCTACTTTATTAATTTTCTTAATAATTAAAGTGACCAGTAATGGCCCCGGGTTGTGTGGGGATTGGCGCTTGTGTTATTTTATTAATAATTAAAGCGACCAGTAGGCGTCCCGGGTGGTGTGGGGATTGGCACTTGTGTTATTTTATTTAATATATTCATTAACAAAGTGATCAGAAAGCGCCCCGGGTTGTGTGGGGATTGGCGCTTGCTCTACTTTATTAATTTTCTTAATAATTAAAGTGACCAGTAAGGGCCCCGGGTTGTGTGGGGATTGGCGCTTGTGTTATTTTATTAATAATTAAAGCGACCAGTAGGCGTCCCGGGTGGTGTGGGGATTGGCACTTGTGTTATTTTATTTAATATATTCATTAACAAAGTGATCAGAAAGCGCCCCGGGTTGTGTGGGGATTGGCGCTTGCTCTACTTTATTAATTTTATTAATAATTAAAGTGACCAGAAAGCGCCCCGGGTTGTGTGGGGATTGGCGCTTGCTCTACTTTATTAATTTTCTTAATAATTAAAGTGACCAGTAAGGGCCCCGGGTTGTGTGGGGATTGGCGCTTGTGTTATTTTATTAATAATTAAAGCGACCAGTAGGCGTCCCGGGTGGTGTGGGGATTGGCACTTGTGTTATTTTATTTAATATATTCATTAACAAAGTGATCAGAAAGCGCCCCGGGTTGTGTGGGGATTGGCGCTTGCTCTACTTTATTAATTTTATTAATAATTAAAGTGACCAGAAAGCGCCCCGGGTTGTGTGGGGATTGGCGCTTGCTCTACTTTATTAATTTTCTTAATAATTAAAGTGACCAGTAATGGCCCCGGGTTGTGTGGGGATTGGCGCTTGTGTTATTTTATTAATAATTAAAGCGACCAGTAGGCGTCCCGGGTGGTGTGGGGATTGGCACTTGTGTTATTTTATTTAATATATTCATTAACAAAGTGATCAGAAAGCGCCCCGGGTTGTGTGGGGATTGGCGCTTGCTCTACTTTATTAATTTTCTTAATAATTAAAGTGACCAGTAAGGGCCCCGGGTTGTGTGGGGATTGGCGCTTGTGTTATTTTATTAATAATTAAAGCGACCAGTAGGCGTCCCGGGTGGTGTGGGGATTGGCACTTGTGTTATTTTATTTAATATATTCATTAACAAAGTGATCAGAAAGCGCCCCGGGTTGTGTGGGGATTGGCGCTTGCTCTACTTTATTAATTTTATTAATAATTAAAGTGACCAGAAAGCGCCCCGGGTTGTGTGGGGATTGGCGCTTGCTCTACTTTATTAATTTTCTTAATAATTAAAGTGACCAGTAATGGCCCCGGGTTGTGTGGGGATTGGCGCTTGTGTTATTTTATTAATAATTAAAGCGACCAGTAGGCGTCCCGGGTGGTGTGGGGATTGGCACTTGTGTTATTTTATTTAATATATTCATTAACAAAGTGATCAGAAAGCGCCCCGGGTTGTGTGGGGATTGGCGCTTGCTCTACTTTATTAATTTTCTTAATAATTAAAGTGACCAGTAAGCGCCCCGGGTTGTGTGGGGATTGGCGCTTGTGTTATTTTATTTAATATATTCATTAACAAAGTGATCAGAAAGCGCCCCGGGTTGTGTGGGGATTGGCGCTAGCTCTACTTTATTAATTTTCTTAATAATTAAAGTGACCAGTAAGCGCCCCGGGTTGTGTGGGGATTGGCGCTTGCGTTATTGTTTAATTTATTTTATTAATTATTAATGCTTGTGATACTGCGTATGGGCGCGTTGGGTTATTGGGTTAAATAGCTTAGGATTAATTGATCAAGTTATGGTGTATGGAATGTTGTCGAGTTATCTGAGGTTTTGCGTCTTGCTCCATATAGCCAATTTGAATTTCCCCCCAAGTTCGGTAGCCACTTTTGGGAGCGCTGCTCTGCACCGCTCTCCCTCTGCGTGTATATAGCCGCAACCTCTCTCTATACACGTTGAAGTACATATATATACAGGAGCGCGTATAAGGGTTTTGGGGAGCGGACACTCCATGTTATACTTAATGAGGAATTGTGTATCCGGACGTCCTTCGCTCCTAATATGAAGTATGGCTGCGCTCACGGGCTCTAAAACCTCCCTTTTTTTTACGCGGCAATTAAAACAGCTTACCTTGTTTTTTTTCGTCTCGCCAGCGCTAGCCATCTGTTTGAGCTTAGTTGGGCCATTAGCGTAAAACTCGAGGAATAACAATAGCAGTCCATCATCGATTGTTCAAACAGCTCTGATTGCACCGACGGACTGATAAAATCGATGGAGAAAAACGTTAACAGCTTTGGTGTATTTTGTACTTTTTTTTTTTTTGTTTCTACCAAAAAAAAAAATCAATCCATCGGGTGGAGTTGGTCAAATACTTGATAAATACGACTATTTCTAAATTGATGCGTGATTGTGTGCTACTGTAAATACAAAATTTGGTTTTATTCGCTCAGGCAGCTTCACTCGCGTCGTATACGGTTTTTTTGTTCGAACATCGCTTGTCTCTGTCGTCGCGAGTAAATTTTCCAACCAATGTTCAATGCTAACAAATTTTTTCCTCTTCGGAGCACCGCGAACAACACTGTCACCGCAAATAATCTCTATATACACGCGTACAAAAAAAAAAAAAAAAAAAAAAAAAAAAAAAAAATACCTCTCGTTCTCCGGCGTTCGTGCTCTATCCTCTCTCTGTATATATACTGCAAACGGATGATGCGCGCGCGAAACATTTTTCAAACGCTTACCTACACACTTGCCGACTCGAGGGGGTAGAAAAAAGATAGACGGAGAATTCGAGGCATCTTAAAACACTCGTCATAATATAAATAATGTGTACGCGCAATAGCTCACGTTTCTCCGCATGTCTCTGGAACGGTGCTCCTACCGACCCAACATTACCCCGGCGGTCTTGCCAATTGCATTTAAATTGTCACGCTATAATACACAACGCGCTTCCACGTAACTTACGAAGCACAGGTAGATAAGGGCCACATGAAGTATTCCGTCGCGTGCCGATCGAGGAATCACTCGGATGACACACGCCCGACACCGCGATTACGATTAACTATATGATCCGACGCACGTAAGCGCGACAATCCACGGAATCAAGTTCAAGAGGGGCGGGGCGGTTGAGCATCGCGATTCTCATATTTGTATAAATACTTCGGATCTCCCCCGCCTTTGATTACACGCGTAAACACGAGCTGCACGGCAATTAAACTCCCGTTTACGTATACACGTGGAGGAAAGTCGAAAAAACATACGCACGCCTCGAGGTGGATGTTTATTTTTGGCAAACTCTGCACGACGATTAAAAAAAAAAAAAAAAAAAAAAAATTTCAAACCCCTTCCTCCCTATAGTAGTCCTCTTTGACGCGATGCATCATCGTAGTGGGGTCGAAAAATATCGCGTGTACAATTATACATGCGAGAATCGGCAAAGTCAATTAGCGACTGGATTGCAAATACGTGTGTAGTGAGCGTCCGACGACACTGTCAATCACAGCGTGGGGGAAACTCTATACTTGGTCGGAGAGTCATTATTACCCGCGACGTCGTGATGGGCTTCTCGCGTTCCAGCGGAGCTATAGGTCGAATTCCCATCGCGCCGCTGCGGGAGTGCATGACTTATTCATGAAGATTCGTACGGAGGCAAAAAACGCGAGTACGAAGAGTGGAGGGCCCCGCGACGATGTCGGGAGCGGAAAAAAAGAGACATTGGGCCCCTTTTCTCTCTCGCCGTCCGACTGACTGATGCCTGTGAGTACATATATATAGGTATTGTACGAGCGTGTCGCAGTGCGCGCGTTATGTGAGCAAACATGGGTGATCGCTATGATGAATGCGTGAAATCACGGATGATGAGAGAAAGAAGATGTATAGGCCGTATACTCGATGTAGCTTGTATACGTATTTTGGGGTGCTTGTAAAAAAAATACATTCTGTTTGAAATACCCTTAGTGCATCGTTGCTGGGGAGGTCAAAAATAATTACCACGTGCGGTGCAAAGTGACGGTATGGTGGAGAGGAGGATACGATTTTCTTGTCCCGTCACGATTAGAAAAAAAGCAGAATCGTAAACAGTGACGATAAAAACATGCGGCGCACTTTTTTTTTTTTTTTTTTTCTTTATCTCTATTGGCTGGGATAAGACCAACAAAACAGTTTTTATCGCAAAACATATGATGAGGTGCAGTTGTATGATTGTTATGCCGATTCGGCGGAAAAGATTATTATTAGGTACATCGAATTTGTGATCAAAACGTGATTATCTAGCATCTTTGAAATTTGCTCGCTATCGTTGTTACGTCGAGTTATCTTCGATGCTGCCCTGGAAGAACCGTTTTGTGCCATTAATTTTGAGTGGCGCGCCACAAACAATGCAAACGCAGGGAAAAAAGTTGGACGATTCGTTTGAATACAAAAACAGCAAGTTTCATTCGACTGGGTTATTTTTTCCGAAATCCATTTTTCAGGTGTAAATTTCATAAGTACAATTGTGTAATCATACATTGAAAATACCATGTATACAAATTTAGGAATGGAAACAGGACTCGGAACGGAAATGAATGCATCTCGGAAGTTTTCATGCAGAACAAAGTTTTCTGAAAGGCGGAAGCTTACAAAAAAATAAAATTCGAATTAATGATTACATTAGAAAAAAAAAAAAAAAAAAAAAAAAAAAAACATGAATGCAACACGAAGGTGTTACAATTGTTACACAATATGCTGGACGCGATGGAACATGAAAAAACCCCTTACCTGTAAATGCTGCGACTCCACAAGTTTTTATTTTTAATTTTTCATATGTCGTGCCTCACCTTACCCGTGAACACACAGACAACAAAGTATCACAATCTCTGGGCCCTTGCAAAGCGTACACCCCGAAAATCATATGAGTTAAAATGAATTATTCAAAAAAATAAACACCAAAAAGGATGAATTAAAGAAGGAAAAAAAAAAAAAGAAAAAAAACTTTGTCACGTTAACAGAAGAAAGGCCAAAGGCGACGAATCTGCAGCGGAGGCCGAGCAGCAGTTGGCGCAAGGAGCGCAGGCGAGACCCGATCCAAAGCGAGGCCCTCGACATGTCGGCAGCGGCAAGGGCGGCGGTGCACTGCAGCCAACCGTCCAACGGTAGCCACCACCACCACAGCCGGCCCAGCGTCATCGTACCCACGATCGCTACCCCCCATCAGCATCACGGGCTCCACTCGCCCGAGAACGCTGCCGAACTCCTCGCCGGTTAGTCACTTTGCTTTTTTTTTTTCTAATTTATGATTACGCAGCACTTTGATATTATTTAAATTTGAATCAGTTGAAATGTTCACTATCTGCCAAGTGAACGTGATTACGGTATTTATCTGGACGCAACCACTATGTAAGAGATCTTGATCCGATCGAAGAGAATATTGTACATCCTATATAAACATTACATTATTGGTCCCACCAACCATTAATTAGCCAACTATTAAAATTAGTAAAACTTTGCAGTAAATATTAACTACATGTTTATAGAGCAAAATCCACGATGATTTCTGCAACTTATAAGCATACAACCACAATAGTTACCATTTAAATAAATTGTATATTTTTATATGACCACTCCAAATTAAGAGTGGTGTATATTGAAAAAACAAAAAAAATAAAGAGTCGCTCAAATCGATGATTTTTCAACAAATGTATAGGAGCAACGACGGAGGACACGGCCGTGACGCCGACGGCGAGCGTGACGCCCTCGGCAGCGACGCGGGGCCAGCGCACGGGCATGAGAACGGCCGGGGTTGCGAGCGATCCCGCGATAGACGAGCACTTCAAGCGCTCCCTCGGTCTCAAGGACTACGCGGCGGTGTTCAACGCCGCCACCAGCGACAAGGAGACCGGCCTCAGCGGTGAGTCCATCAAAGTTGAATAAAGCACGCTTGGGCACAATTAATTCAGGGATTTTGTGTTTCTTTTTTGTTTTTTTTTTTTCATCAACTCTTTTGTCATTAAAATTTCTTTTTTCTCATACTTATTATTTGTTTCAAATTTTAACAATACATTGTTTTTGTTGGGTAGAAATTAAATTTTGTCCAGCACCGTGTTACAAGTAGTAATTAAAAAAAAAAAAAAAAAAAAGAAAACATTTTTTATACCGTAAATCATGTACAATGGAATTAAGGGAAAAAATTAATATTGAAAAAGCATAAGTGTCCAAGTCTGAGTGCGGTTTGATTAAAGCGTGTACAAAGGTATACTCACTTTGGTGGTACTTTTAGTTGACGACCACTTCGCAAAGGCTCTGGGCGAGACGTGGACGAGGCTGCAGGCGACCACCCGTAGCAAGGACTCCACATAATTCGGCTCGGCCGCTGGTAGCCGCCGGTGCGTGTTTATTACCTCCTCGCTTGTCGATAGTTCTTGTTGATGACGCCCCTCGCCTTCGCTGATGGTACATGGACGAATGGGGCCGACCAAGGGAAGAAGAGCCTCGTTTACGAGAGCAAAGGTGCTTCCTATGTAGACGCAGGACGCGAAGAAAAAGTGGAGAGGGTTCGTCGGGAGAGGCCCGCAACGCTTGTTCTGTACATATAGATGTATGTTTTTTTTTCCTTTTTTTTTTTTTTTTTTAATGCACCATTGTTGCAGCGTGTAAGGGAAAAAGAAGAAAAAGCGACCGTGACGTTGTCGCGTACATCTCGTTTTATTTATTACTCAAGCGTCAAGAACAATTAATTATATTGTCGATATTGATGATTATTACTAAATACCGATTAATTTTGCTCGGCAATAATACATATACATATTTATATAAATTCGATTTTTAAACATACGTGGTATAAATGTTGTATATTACATGAAATATGTTGTAATTTTTTCATTTCTCTCATTAACTCGCTCCGTACCTATATTTGTATATCCTGCTCATTGTTTGTAATCGTTTTATGGATTCCTCGCAAATCGCAATAATATTATACATCATGTAGTATCATGTAGACACGCGTAATAATAATAATAATAATTAGTAATAACGTAAGACGCTTGTAGATGATCGTTACTTGAAAAAGCAAGTATATAAATATATAGCAAAGGGCAACATTATCGGAGACAATAGAGATAAGTTTATAATATATACATACTGTACGTACAGAATTGTAACTTGTAATTAGTCGGTATATAAATGTTTAGATGAATGTATTAAAAATTAAATAATAATAATAATGATGATGATTATTGTTATCAGACGTCGAGCAGTGATGAGGAATCACTATGCATATAATACATGTATCATACGAATCGCTGTCCATTTTGAGGGCAGAAAATAAAAAAAAAACGAACGTTCCTGTATCAATTAATCACTAGTTTCATTACATCGCACCACCATCCAATACACATTGTATCTTTATGCATTGCGTAAAATTATGGATATTGTACCAGTAAACGGCGAACTTTTAAGAAGAGCAGTACTGATTTCAAATGGTGCTAGGCTTTTCGAAAAGGACATCCCAGCACGCACAGAAGCCAGTACCTCTGCTATCTTAATGTCTTCTTTGGCGAAACTTCCATGTTCCATTACAAACGTAAGTACTCAGGCATTATATTCTTCTTACTTTGGCGTGTTTCAAAGTGTATACCCGTAGGTAAGTATATAATATAACATGAGCCGATCGGCCTTGGTTGTCGTGTTATACTTACATTGCGCACCTGTTACAGTACCACCTCAGTGGTATATTATATATATACAACTGGAGGAACCCGACTGCACCGATATCGGTTTTCACGCGATCGCGCGCGGGGGAGGGAAGGGAGGTATAGGTGTATTTTTCTCGGTTAGGTGTCCCACGCACTTGTTACTTACTTGCTGGCGGCTGGTTACTTAGTCGTTGCAGCCGGTTGGCAGTCCTCCCGCGATATACCTTTACCTCGATCGGCACCTGTCGTCCCGTTTTTTTTTGTTTTTTTTTCTTTTTTACGTAACAAATATGCTTTTACCCGCAAAATGTATCGGGTTATTTGAAGAATTTTCACGCGTCTCTCAGTCAAAGTAACGAGGTTTCGGGTAACGTGTTTTTACTTTTAATTGGAAGAAAAAAAAAAGAAGAAGAAGAATTTATACATGCTACTACCCCCAAGGAGCGGTTAATAACTCGCCCACGACTGCGTTGGCCAGCTGTCTCCTTACCGATGCACGAGTAAGATGGAAAAAAAAAGGAAAAGTATACAAAAGAAGGGCCAACAAAAAATTCGCCCGGTTGTATCGTATGTACTCCATGTGCTTCACTCACCGGGTCAAAAAAAAAGTATACCTGCAGCATCGCAAAGTAAGATGAAAAAAAAAAAAAAAAAAGAAAAATCCTTCCCCTGGAGATCGGGGGGCTGCAAATTCGCGGAGGGTCCTCCGATGACGCGAGCAAAAGGAGGGCCCCGAAAAAAACAAAAAAAAAACTACTTATGAGCGAATAGCGGGCTGTCGGATAGACAGCGGTAGCATCGGCAGCTACGACGACGACGAGGACGTTGAGGATACTGTCCCAGCGGTCGGCGGGATGGCTTCCTATATGCAGGCGGTCTGTTCACTTGGCGTAAAGCAAGCAAAAGGTGGTAACTTAATATCGGAGACTCGAAGGTACGTATATATATATAGAGAGAGAGAGGAAGGTGCCGGAGGTAAGAGGAGGGTGGGATATGCAGGACAGAGAGAGAGAGAGGAGGAGGTAATCCCACACCCATGGAGTAAGCCTACACCCGGGTTGTCCGTGTGCGCACGTAATATCCGTATAGATGGGCTCTGCACCCCCCATATATATACACACGAGCCAAGTACTTGTATACCTACGTGCCTCTTCTCCGCGACGTCGCCATGGGCCTCTCTCGTACACGCGTAACCCCCCTCCCCCTCCCATCTCCTTGCTGCTCCCCTTTTTTGTTTGCAGCACCCCGGACGTCTCTCTCTAGATTCTTTTTTTTTTTTTTTTTTTTTTTTCCTTCTTTCGTTACTCATTTCGCATACAAGTACACACACGCACGCACAATGAGGACGAAACAATGAGCGCGTCACCGTGTCTCGTGAAAGGGCTGCCCTGTTTCTTCTATACAAGGTGCACTTCATTTTTTTTTTTCCTGCGGGCGGCTTTTCTTTTATTGTCGCCGAGGAGATTCAAATATCGCGACGAGGACCTGCACCGGTGTGTACCCACCGCGACGGCTACTATACATTAAGATATCTGCAACGAGTCTTAATTACGTGATGGTCGGGTGAAATGAGAAGCCGATGCTTTGTCGGGGAGTTTTCCAGGGACGATTCCTTTGTTGTAAATTAAGTATATAGGCGCATCCGTCACGCTTTTGGCTATACACACAGCGTGCCCTATACACCGTGGCAGAACATACGTGCTCTTTTACTACTTACCCGCGAACCGGTGCCATTTCCCTCGTTTGTCGCAAAGTCCTATATACTACACTCGTTTTCCTCTCTCTCTCTCTCGCGTTTTGAGCGCTTGGTTTACACTTTTTTCACAGCCTTTGCGAGGAATTAAGAAAAATACTGGTACACGTCGAGTGTAAAATTTTGAGGAAAAAACAACAACAGAGAATAGCGACCCATCGGTACCCCATAATAAAGTCCTTCGTCACAGGTGCCACAAACGCGACTGTCGATCGATGGTCGATCTCGCACGTACCGATCCCTCGGCCATTTCGCTCATTTCGCGTCCCAGGCGTATCTCGTTACGATTCGTATAGCCGAGGACCGGCTCGCGACCGCAAACTCACGCAGCGGCCAGCGGTAACTCATATACTGCCCGTCTACATCGGCACGGTCATATACGTATATATAATACGGTTATATGCTTTTATATGTAGCAATAGCGATATTAATATTATACTTTTGCGTCATTATTATTATTATGTACGGCAGCCTCGTCGCGCGTCGTCTAACGTGTCGCGCTGCTGAAAAACTCCGCCGTGTCGCGGTCTTTTTCAAATCGTCGGCGTTTACGTAAGGGCGCAACCATACGCGCACACAAGAGCAGGTGATTTATCAAGCGTAGATTAATTTTAGCCATTCACTCAGCATCGAGGTAACCCGATACACACACATATATATATATATATATATACATGTATGTATATACGGAGAATAAATAGTAATGGTGTGTGTAGGCATAGCCGGGAGTCTCGAGGGACGCGGAGAGGTGGGCGAGTGAAAAAAAAAAAAAAAAAAAAAAAAAAAAAGGATTTCGAAAAGAAGAGAGAGCTCGGGACAACTACCCGAGGTGGGTGTAATCGGATGCGACGAGGAGCATCAAACAAGAGAGCAGCCGAAGCGTGCGAGCTGTCATGAAGCGGCTTAAGTAACTTTCCCGCCGCTGGTCCTCTGCAGTTTGCTAGTTTGGGTATTGGGTGGAAATTGGTTACCAATGGAGATACGTTAGAGGGGCTTTTGAATGCTGGATTTACCAAGCGCAATTGCGATGATTGTATACGAACAAGCGAGGAGGAGAAAAGGAAATCGGAAAAGTACCTATATATCGCACGAGGGTCGCGCTTGTCCGTTTTGTTATACCAGCGCGGGCATCGAAATCTCTCCCCTCGCGTATATACAATACTTACACGGTCGCAAATCCCGCGCAAGTTTCCACGCAGCACTGCACCAGTCGCTTCTAACGCGTAGCGTCTGGGGTGTGTACAAATACAACAAGTACTCGAGTCATCGGTTTATCTCTGGTGAATTCCGATGATAAGCTGTATATACTTGGAGTACATTTGTTGGATTAACAGTGTACTTTTGTGGACGGGGACTCTCTGAGGAAATGATAGTACATAATATTACCATGTTACGAAAAACAAAGCAAGCGATAACAAAAGGCATATAGAATGGGGGTGGGGGAGCGTCATGGGCATCGTCCTTGGAAGAGAAAAGCCTATATACCAGTAGGTAAGAAGAAAACTATCTCCCCCAGGACTGTTTTTTATTTTCTTCTACCCCCATGGCGTCACACCCCCTCCTCCGCCGCGTTTTACCATGCAATACACGAGTAGCACGGGGGTGTGTGCGTATATAATACACACATACATATACGTATAGGTACGGCACGTGATGTGCCAACTGCTGACTGATATGTATAAGACCGCTTTTCCGTGGACACAAATGCGCCACGGTGAGATTACTGTGTATACATATATATACGGCATTACATTTTATGTGATGTATAACACGGCAGGCGGTGGACGCGCGTGCATCGATCGATTCCACGAGCCGAATCCAATTGACTCCACGAAATGAGTATAATTACCCTCGCGTGCACCACATGTATATATATATTATGTATGTTATCCACCTACGCATATTTATATTGCATGCGTGCAGCTATTAGTGATGGCTTTTTTCCTTGTTTCAATTGATGTTGCGCGGGGGCTGTACTTCCAACGGAACGTTTATCGAAGGACGTTTGGATTAAAACGTATATACGCGTACATCGGTGACTTCGGTTAGCTCGGGAAGGTAGATCGCGCACCAACAAAGAACAAAAAAAAACAAAAAAAAAAAAAAAACGACAATTTCGTGTGTACACATCGGTTGATCGAGGCTCGGGCAGTACGAGTGAATATTCCGGCCACATCAGAGTGTATAATACGCGCGATGATGAAAGAAAAAAATAAAATAAATTCAACTTACCCCCTTGGAGCTGTGCACGGCAGAGAAAACATCACTGGACACTGGCCCGATGCAGTCGAAACAAAACAAAGAGAGCGACGCAATTGGTCGAGTAATCTTCAAAACTGCAGAGTTCGCAGGGGAGAGAACAACTTCAACCGCCGAAGCGCGCCCGCAACTTCGCGCGCGCAAATTCGAACTTTCAAACGGCCGTCACGCCACTGATATACCATCACTGGCAACTTCAACGCTATCATATACCTATACACCTACAAGTATTTGGTGGCGGGAGCGCACTCGCGACAAGCGCCAATGGACGAAAAAAAACGTAATCAAGCATACAAGCAACGAACGCGCGAATCATCGTCATCAATCTATGTATAAATACACTTAGATTGCAGTGTAAGTGCAGAGAGTACGTGTAATATGCAAAAGTACCTTACTAACTAGCAGTGCGAGTATAGCGACACGACTGATCGAGAGTGACCGTGTGTACGGAGCAGAGGGAGAGAAAAAGGTATACACTTACAACAGTTGTTGGGGGTTGCGCTCTTTCTCTCGGCTCAACTCTCGCAGCAGCCCCCGCCAAAATGTGTGTTTGTGTATTACGCACGTATATACATGTATACGTCCAATATGTAACGAACGAATGAGCGCGGAAAGAGGAGAGGCAAAATTCTCCCCTTTTATATTCGACCCCCACCAACCACCAACCCCGTGTTTACGCGTGTGTGTGTCTGCACTGCTCTCTCTCTCTCTCTCTCTGTTGCATTTTATGTGTATAGTGGCGGCAATTCTTCCCCCTCAACCCCCACTCTCTGCTACAATTTTATATATATAAAATATATATGGGGGGGCCATGTGTGCGTACCAATACCATGCGGCGTTCATTCTTCCGTTCGTTATACCCAATTCCCCCTTGCATCGTTCGCACTATGGCTGTCTATGGGTACATGTAAGCGCGTGTGCCTCTCTCTCTCTCTCTTTCTTCTTTCTTAAAAAAAAAAAAAAAAAAAAAAAAGCTAGTGTATATATACGAATGTACGTGCGTGTGCGTGCGTGAATCATGTATATCGATTTTCTTCTCTCTGCGCGCGGAGAGCGCGTCCCTTACTTACTTGTCCTCCTCCCCTTCCGTAATAGTCCTTTGCTCGCTCCGGTTTTATATACCCTTGTATGGTGTGTGTGTGTGTGGCTCCAGAAGCATATAGATGCGGTGCCACTACCACCATTACCACAGGAAGGGAAGAAAAGAGAGCCCGAGGGCTTGTCGTACATATATGTAACGTAGTAATGTACTTGTGTGTACACCAGAGTCGCAAAAATGTTGGATCGGCTGCTACAGTGTACTTATATACGTGTATAAAATTATACTTACGGCGCTGCTGAGTTTTTCCGAATCGTCCGCGTGTATGTGGATGTTTAGCGAGCAACCAACGCGCTCCTCCACTCATCACGTACTTCTTTGAAAATTGAAAAAAAATTTCTTAGCTCTGCGTCCCTCCTTTTTTTTTTTCGCGCAAGGTATATATACATCTTAATACAGGAGCTTCTCGTTTTTTTTTGGGAAGAATAGACGTCGTCGACAAAGCCGCGGGTACGGAATCCTTTTCCCTTCCACCGAGGAGGAGCCAAGTGATGGCGGGGGGGGGGGAGTATACAAGTGCGTCTTTCAACCGTGTTCTCCTCATCCGGCCCGCTGCATCCCAAATCCACTCCACCGCCACCCTCGCCGTCCCTTTGTCTCTTCCCCCGTGCGCTCTCCCCCAGCGGATGCGAGGTGTGAATTTTTCATTCCCAAAATTTCAGTCGACCTCCTTGGGCTGAGCCACGAAAAAATCCCACCCCGCGTCCATTAACAGATACATCATATTGGCACAGCGGCTGATTAGGCAAAAACAAACCACCCCCCCTCTGTACGTTCTATTCAGTATCGACCCCCCCCCCCTTGTCTTGCCGCTGACTCCGCTCGCGAGAGTGAGATCGTCACATACAACGGTAGGTCCTTCTTCGAGGCTCCTCAAATCGCCTCCTTTTTTAATGACTACACTGCACTTGCACCCCTCATCTCTCTTTAGCTTTCGCGCGCCATATACATGTGGTGCGCGCGCTTTGAGCTATCGTTCCGCAGAAGCGTTTCTTTGATTCGTACATAATGGGTATACAGCAATTGGGATTGTTTCAGAGAGCACACGAGGGTTTTTTTTTTTTTTTGTTGCGGCGCTCCGACAATTACACAGGAGGTGCTGAAATAATTGCTCGGTTGCGCCTCGGATTTTTCTTTTTATACGTACAACGTTTTTTAGTCTTGCTCTTGAGAGAGTGGCGAGAGATGTCTACAGTCTCCCGTTTCAAATAACAACACTGAGTTGATTTTTCGCAGTTGTTTATGTATACCAAATTTATTGACAGCGAAGAGGAAAAATAAACACCATTCGCCTCGTAAAATATATATATATGTGTGTATGACATATTTAATGTGTATACGTGTATATTATAGATCGCCGACGAAATGTTACAATGGATAATGTACGCGTATATGTACACCGAACGGAGAAAAACAAAAAATTAATTTTACAATGGATTATACGAACTACGTATTATTATATATACATTTTACATCGATGTACAATTATGCGTTATTACCACGTACGTGGTTATAATATATACTTGTTTGCGCGTGGTGTTGCTTACAGTAAAATACAAAATGAACAAAACGTTGCAAGCATTCACGTATACTATCTACCGTTTTGACGTACAAACTCGTTCGTTCGTTATCTCTTTCTTTCGTCTTTATCAATCTTATTTACAACAAATGATATTTACAACGTCGTCGTTACACATTATGTTAATTGTGGTTTTGGCATTGCGCGCGTGTGATCATCACCAAAATAATAAACATGATTTTAACTTGATTTAAAATCCTTAAAGGAACATTATTGTAAACAAGTTTAATCAACTGTTGGTGATTCGGCGTACAAAAAAACAATCGCAATCTTAATTGATACTGGATTTCGTATAAAATTGAAAGTAGAGCAATTTTATCAAAGTATCACAATTAAGTAGTAACATAATTTATAATTTTGATAGCTGGAATTTATGAATCACGTTTATTTTAACGAAATATTGGGATATTAATCGAGTAGAAAAATGTTGAATGGACATCTTCAAACATACTATTTTCTCGTTCGGTAGAAAAATTTTTGTATAAAATTAAAAAATTCTCATTATATTACTACGTAATTGTATATGTACATACGAAAAATTGCTAGTCCAATGGCACTTGAAACTTGGATAAATATTTTTACTAAATCATGGATTTACTTCTTGTTTTGAAAAATTATAGTTTTATAATGTATAAAAATTAGTTATTTGGCTCAAAACTCAAGCGAGATTCCAATATTTTCTCAATTCTCTAGTAAAATGCTGATGGAATGAATTCATGGACCTTAGTCTTTCTTTACCAAAATTTATGATTTTTCTTTTAAAGAAACAATCAAACATGCACGTAGAATCTTTTTTTTTTTTTTTTTCTTTTTTTTTTTCTTTTTTTTTTTCAAGTTCAGAGCAAAGGATTATTTTAAACTCCAACTATTTGGTAAAAACTACTATAACTTTTGTTGGACAGAAATGCGGCCGATAATGGATATAATGAATTGACAAAAAGAAATTAATATTAAAAGATGCTTCATAAATTTACTACAGGGCTTATAATACTGAAGTAAGTAATGAATAAACATTACTAAACCGCAAGTAATATAGACTACAGCCTCACTTGTAATTTTACTACATTCATTATTGAACAGAAATGCGTCCCATATCAAATATAGTAAAATTATGAGATGATTTGTAGATTTTAAATTTTTTACAGTATTACAAGTTATTTGTACTTTTGCGATAACTCATTTTGAGAATTTACATAAAAAAATCGACAAGGTGGTAGTAACTTTACAAAAAAATCTTTTTACTGATGTGTAGGTATACACTTATTAAAACACGTAATTACGATAAAATTAAATGCCGGTAAAGTAGAAACCATTTGAGCCGTCAGACACTATTTTAAAAACAACTGTGTATCATAGAAAAGCTGTCATAAATTAAATTCGTAAATAACTAATATTTATTAACAGAACACGTTTTTACAATTTAAAAATGCTATAAGTGTACATCGCTTTCATATGTAACGTTTTTACCTATGAATCGGGTAGCACAGAGTTGCATACTTGTACTTTACCTATACAGGTCTCTGTCTTAAAAGAGATCAAAAAAGTTTTTTCGTCAATGGTTATAATTTTTAAAATTTATTTTAATACCGATACGTTTATTTCAGCCCCATGAAGGCTTGATTACTGAACCCTTGCACTTGGAATTCTTTTTGGTCTCTATTGCCTTACCGCTCAGCAGTGAAGTCAATGAAAGCGCAAAGTACATTTCTAACAAACTCTTTTTTTCCGGCTAAGTCTTGATATCAACGACACTTGTTCCCTAGAATCACCTTGAATCTTGACGTTTAGATGCAAAGATATAACCTTTTACCCCTTTTCTAGTAAAAAATTACAACTAATTCAACCGCACCTAACTGCTTACGCACGTGATTTAATTTAAATTTTTAATTCAAATTAATTTTCTCGTTAAAAAAAAATAACTAAGAGTGTATCAAACAAAATGATTACGTGCTACATTATACTACATTGGTGTGCATAAAAAAATTGTTTTGTGTCTAATCCGTACCAAATTCGCTTTCAAAAAATTCAGCAAACCAAAAAAAGTAATTGATCTGTCATCAATAAAATCAAAGAAACGTACGTGTAAAAATCTTATCACTCAGTCATCTCACGTCGTCATCACATATTCTCACACTCTAGTCCCAATATCAGGATTTCGTCTTGCTCTTCGCCTTAACACGAGGCGACACAGAGTACATTTTCCTAAAAATGGACACAAGATCCGTCTGCGGAAACAGATTTTCAACAATACCTTCAAGCAACACATAAAGCAGTCGTCGATTGAGCACAGGCCTCTGAAACAGCTCAAAGACACGTAAGAGGCCGCGCCGCGTCGTCTCACTGCCAATGATATGTTTCAACTCGTCAGACAAACACGAGAGCAGGGCCACCTTCGCGGCCACGCGCGTTCGGTTCTTCGTCTCGGGGTCCCGGACAGGTTTGGAATCGGCCAGCACACCGTTCGGCCAAAAACTTTGTCTGCAAAGATATATTTTTTGACGTGAAAAACAACGTTATTGATAACCAAAATACAAATTTAAAGGCTCAATGCTCACTTGAAAAGTTTTAGGTAATGTGCCACGTTCTTTGGACTAGTCAATAAAGATACGTATTCAACGATCCGTCGATTTACTATGTCGCCAAACATTGTTCGAATAATCTGTCGTAGTAGCGTAACTATACGACGGCGTAGCCACTGATTTCGATTTTTCAGGTCGAAAATTTCATCCATCAACAAGAGAATGATCCTCAAAGGGATATTATCGTCTGTCTAAAATTACAAGTTAACGCAATCAACAAAAAATGTATTTCATTTAATTACAAATTGTCGATTGAAATAATTACCTCTGTATCGATACCAGCTCCTACTTTGACGCTTTCATAGAAAACACTGTTCTTTTTCGAATTGCCGAATAATTTGCTAATATTATCCATTACGCCATCAACAGTGTTCATCATATTGTCTGGCATATTTTTTACCGTTTGAGTCACTGTTTTCATAGAGGTCTTTAATGGATTCACTATGGTATCAATCTAAAAGAGCAATAAAATATTGTTTAATCAATCACCAAGCCAGTAGTTATTATTATACATTTTATTATTCTAGAGTAATAAAAAATACGTACAGTCCTCGCGATATGTCCCCCAGTGACACCCTTGTCGTAATCTCCCTGTTCCAAGAATGATAATAATAAATTTTGCAGTCCCATGTGGCCCTCCATGATTGCGGGTTTAGTTAGCTGAACCAACCAAGCGTTCAACATGACCATCCGCCTTTCAAGCACCGACCTATCCATGTTGTGAAAAGCTTTCTTTGCGGGAAATGCTATTTTTGCCAGATCGAAATATTTTTCTTTGATTTTTTGGTACAAATCATAAAAGTCGGAGTACCTTAAAAAGTGATATTGACAAATTGAGTTATCGCAACATTGTAACTATTGATTTTTTTTTTTTTTTTTTTTTTAGATAGACGACCTACCTTCGGTAAATATGCCACTTTTCCTGGTAACCGGAATCGTATACTTTCGACACGGCTACAGCATAGATACCGTAAGTCTTTCCTTTATCGTTGACTATTCCCGTTTCGATTATTTCGACGTTCAAATCGAAACGACCCTGCTGAAGCTTTTTTATAACGCTTTGATCACAAGCACCATCGTCGAGCCTGAGAAATTGATCCGCATTGTTTTCAATCAAGGTATCGACCACATCTTTGCCTTCGCTTATGTTGTCAGATTCCCCTGCACCCTGACGCGATTGCCTATCTTCTCGACTGTCGCGACTACTCCTACTGCCTCTTGATATTCTATCGTCCAAGTCATCGCAAGAACTGGATTTACTTTTGGTTTCTCGACTGATTGAAATTCCTGAAATTTTTTTTCATTAGTACAAAATAATCAAAGTTACCTCGTTGACTGTCTTGCAGAATAACTTGATTCACCGTCGATTTTCGATTTTTCGCCATCCTTTTGATTCTCAACATGCTCTTCCAGTACATCGAGTTCGTTGTTAATACTCGACAAACTAATACTGTCCAATGATTTGGAATCATCTTCCGAGGTCGGGTCTTTTAGGAGGTCTAGTTCCGCCAATAGCCTTAAGTACGAGACCGACCTTTTGAATGCCGGCAGGAATTTGTCTTCGTTTTGAAGTTTCTCGTAACAGCAAGCCTGCAGCTCGTCAAACCACGTCTCCTTTACCGACTCAGTTTTAATTCTAACAACCAAATTTTTTACAAGATTATCATCCAATTGCAGTTTCGAGGAATTTTTGTCGCTGAGATATTGCTGATAAATTTTTGTGGCCGCCTCTTTTAAATTTTCTAGATCTGAATTTTTCTTTTTTGACAAGCTATAAAAAAAAATTATACCTTACATTTAGCACTGGAATCAATATGAAATTTTAATACGAAAGTGAAGACGTTAATCTCTTGCCTCGATGACGAAGAAGAACCCGTTTGGGAATTTTGTAGCTTTTGCAACTCAATGTCGGATATCTGTTGTTCGGCAGACACTCGCCAGCCATAGATATTTAAGTAAAAGTACAGATAGGCTTCGGCACTGACACTTGTCATATAATCGATAAAGTAACTCAGAGCTATGTTATTTTTTAATAATTCATCCAAAGGCAAATTAACTGAAATTCGGGAAAAAAAAAGTTATTTTAATTTGCACACCTTAAAAATTGATAGCGTTAATAAAAAACAAGATAGCCTTATACCTAATTTATGACCTGGCACAAGCAGTCGATTCCAGTCGGGAAGGGGACCAGCCCCGTCGCTTTCCGATGCATCTAGGCCTTCCTTCATACTGATAATTCGACTATCTAAAATTTTTTTAACATACAAGAGGCTGTTCAGCTGCTGTTTAACAGTCAAGTCATCGTCGTGGCCAGAATCTTTTGATCGTAAATACGCTATTTCTTTACTAACAATACTTTTTGTCGCCGCCAACTCTTCTAAACTATCTGTTGTTCTTATTACAGTTAAAAATATGTCACTCCGCAGAGTGGCCTCCTTTGTGCACTGAAAGTAAATTTTCAAATCTATTTGACACTAATCAAACTAAATGAATTCAAGTGCACCACATATTTTTACAAGCACTCACCAGCCATATAAAAGTCTGATTAATGTAATCAGGGTCTGAAAAGAGGTCTAGGAGAGGCCTAATAATGACGTTGACCAAGAGCTCCCTCAAAATAAACCGGACAGTCAGACAGTCAAAGTCAGCCTTTGGTAGCAGCAAGAACAGTAATACCTCTGCTATTTCTCCCAAGAAGGCGAGCTCTTTGGCTTCATCCGTACATACTAGATCCCTGCATATAAGATTTTTTTCCATCTGTACTTCCAGGTCAAAGAATATCTTTTCCAACGTTTCGGTTTCCTTAACATTTTTCGTTGGCTCGTTCAAGGCCGTTAAATTAGGAATATAAAATTTTGACTGGGAATACCAGAAGACGTCAGTTTCGCTCTTGTTTCGCCTATGAGTTGGAGTTTTCTTTGGTGTGCCACCAGACGTGCTCGAACTGCTGCTGACTTTATAAGTCTGGTTACCTTTCACCTGTTTCAATCTTGCCCTTGTCTGTCTGTACAGTCTCATATGAGAAGCAGCATCGTCAACAAGTCTTGTTGTTAAGTAGGGAATCCAATCCACACCTTTTACTCTACAAAACAGAAGCAGTGATGAAAAATAATTTATTAGGACATAAAATATAATTGATAAATAGACAGCATAAAGGAAACTGATTGTTTACCTGTTTGCTATGTTAATGGCAATTTTTTGGGCAGTGTCTCGAACAGATTTGGTAAATTCTTCGTCATTAGTGAGGACACTGTACCAGGGCTCAACATAATCTCTCAGGACAAAATCTAAAATTTCCTAAAATGTATGAAAGATAGGGCATGAGTTGGAAAATACGATCCAAGCTAATATGTAAAAGGAAAAAAAAGATCGATGTGTTTTTATACGCACTTGCAATGACTCATCAATGACTTGACTGCCAGTGACTCTCTTATCTGAAGTAACTGTCACCTTTTTTTTAGATTCGCCCAGAAGACGCTGAAAAATAGTAATATCTCATGATAAATTTTACGCTCAATTAGAGTACATTTGTTCAATGGGTTATTAAATCAAAAATCATACCTGACGGAGTTTCTCTGTTTTTTGAAATAAATTTTCCCTACCGACCTTGACGTCATCCTCGAGTTTGAAAGAATTGTTTCGGTATATACAAGTAATGACTCTAAAATAAAAAAATAAAAAAACAGATGGTATAGAATAAATTTTTTAATCATAGATAAGCTTATTTACAAATTTATTTTGGTTCATTAAGTATCATTACCCTAGCGTCAGGACAGCTATGCACGATACAAGTCTTATAAGTGTTGTAAAACTGAAGATGGCAAAGAGCAAGATGAAAATTGCTCCCGCTATCCCGTAATGAGAAACGTTCATCTGAAACAATTTTTAATGTGCCTTTTAAAAAAATATGCATATGTTATATAGATACATTAGCAAAGGAACGTCAAATATATTTGACTCATATTTTAATTATTATTTAATTATATCAGACACACATAATCAACGTATTGTAGATAAAACAATGACTAAACCATTTTATGTTATCTTAAACTAGAATCGAAAAGAATTTTGTTATGACTACGTCACGAATTTTTTCGATTGATAATTAATGAGTGAGAAAAAAAATAAACAAACGTTACAAAAAAGAAAATAAAATATATGTAATAAATGATAATGTCAATGAAGATGTCAAAAATCGGAAGTAAGTAGAAAAGAACAAATAATAATAAACACCTGCTGATAGGAAGACGGCACCCGTGGTAAAAGCCACATTGAACGTAGCGGGACAAATCCATACCTGTCGAATTGTGTGAGTTGTGAAAAAAAATTGCGCAGTACATTATCACAGTTTAAACAAACAGGGGCGTTAACTCCAATTTTTTTTTAACAACATAAACGCGAATTCACGATTTAAGTATTCACACATCTAAAATATACTCCAATGTTTAGACAAAAAAAAATCATTCTAAACATTGCATTGAATGCACGCATTTGGATTTCTTGTAATACAATCGTACAAAATAAGCTTTGAGTATTACCAAATGGCATCGTAATAGCTTTGCATTCCAGTGGTCGAGCGGGTTGTGCTTATTACGAAAACGCGTACCTGGCGTGCAGCTAAGAGCTAAGCCAAAAATAATACTCTTTTTTTTGTAATGCACTGCAGGACTACTACTAACTACAGTTGATATAACCTAGAAACTTCTATTTGCATATTTTTTCTGTCTTTTGTTAATTTTTTTTTTTTTTTCTTTTTTGGAACAATAATTGAATATAGTGTTTATTGTTGCAAAGTGTAAACAAAACAAAATCTTATAAGCGTGAAAAGTAGAAGACAATCGGTTATAAGTTTAATAATAATTGTTCAAAAATTCAAAATAATAAATCTAAATAGATAATTTAGTAGACCAATATTATTATGCGTAATGTATATAAAAAAAGGTGAATGAAAGTGAAAGTTTGCGCCATGTACATGGTGGCCGTGGATCTTCTGCTCCACCTTAGGATACAATTTTTTTTTAATGCTGCAATTGATTATTTAATTACTTTTGAGAATATAATTAAAAGTTAGACACAACAGAATGGACATGAAAGATTGTAATTTAAATTTTTCCTAGTAATCAATTATCCTCGTACTGATAAGGAGCCGATCGAGTATCATAATTATACTGTAAGTTGATGCACTCGAACTGACTGACCACATTTTTATCTCTATACACCCTCAATGAGTTTTAATCAATCATGAACCGCAAACTTTCGTTTTACTCAATGTTTTCACTGCTGTGGGTCGAATGAGAGTTTATAAATAAGGCAGGGATGCTATTTATTACTTATCACTTGCATAAAAGAAAAAAAAAAAAAAAAAAAAAAAAAAGTAACACTGCAACAGGCAATCACAACAGAAAATTTTCACCAACACAACACAGAGAAAGCCACTATCGAGGGACGAAAATGAAGCAAGTATTCACTGGCGTTGGCTCCTAAAAATAAAACAGCGAAAAACCTCCACCGGGAGGCCGATAGCCGATACATCCTGATGACCACGATGACGATAAATAACTATACATATACCTTTATAGAGTACTCGTCAAAATGTGCGGGCTGGGCCAAACTACATGTCAAAATAGAAAAAAAAGATTGACGAACAAGAGCAAGAGGAGAAGAAAAAAAACAAATAGAGTATTAAAGAAACGCCTTGTTTTCCTTATATGCTTATTGCTTACCCTGCGATGTCCCGCGAGTGCACCTACGTGTACGTACCAAGTTAAGTGCTTGGTGAGTGTGTAAATAATATAAGTACCTTCGGAGCGCCAGGAGTCGCATGTTAGTTAGCTGACCCTCCCCGAGGAAGCTCGTCATCGGCACGACGACGACGACGACGTCGATGACGCTGTTGTCGAAGTGCTTGACATCACATACACTAACTTATAGGCTAGTCTGCCTTGTGCCTGTACGGTACACTGCTTTATGCCGCTCTGGCTCTCTTTGCTCCACGGCCACGCTCCGTTCACTCCCCGTGTCACCCGTCGACCCGTGTCTCACACTTGTTACTTACTTATCTCTTTTTCTTTGCACGGTTAAACAAGAGTATTCTTTATCTTCTTTTTGCGGGTAGTGCGGGTGTGCAGGTTCTTAGTGATTTTATTTGTTGCTGATCTAGGGACTTTAGAGGCGTGAAAACCAAAAGCCAAAAACTAAAAATGAGTAGTGTCGGTCAAGTCAAATCAGTGTCGGTATCAATTATAGTTACCAAAAAGAAATTTCAGTCGGTCAATCAGGACGATTGTAAAATCAATTTAATTTTTATTGTATTTCCTTCAGTCTAAGTCTAACTGTTATAAATATTACCAATATGCCGATTATCACTCTCCTAATAAACTATCCCAAAGCTTTACCCTGATTAGCGTTTGCTGATGCTGACCATGCACCGATAATTGTATTTAAATGAAATTAACCAATTTACATTAAAATTAAACATATTACTTACAGTTGCAAGTTCTATTTTACAAAAATTTTTTATTTATCCCATGAAAAAATTATTTACATTATTGCATATGATGAAGGACGCAATTAACATTACATTTTAGTTAAAAATGAAAAACATCTTAATTAACTCTTACAATTCGACTTGAACAATACTTGATATTACAGTTAAAATTTGAATGACTATACCATACATAGGCACATGATTTAAATAGCTATAGTCATTTGCTTGGAAGTATCTTAAAAACTGTTGAAAGAATAAGATGACGTTTAAGTACTGTACAAAGTTTCGTTTCGTTGCAACTCTACCCAAAACACAAATCATTGAGATGATAAAAATGAAAAATGAACAATATGAATGGGTGAGCCTAAAATGTTGATTGAAAACGCTCGTGAATATGTGAGAGATGAAAAAAGCACTTCACTCTGACTCGGAGCCGCTTTCGCTGCCACTACCACTAGCACTGCCACTTCCACTGGCACTACCACTGGCGCTACCGGCTTTGCTCGGAGAACCCGAGCGAGAGCGCGACCTCGAAGGTGACCGACCAGGCGAGCCAGAGCCCGACCTGGAAGCCGAGCGAGAGCGGGAGCGGGACTTTGATAGGGAGCGAGACTGCGAAGAACGTACCGAGCGACTCGAGCGCATGGAGCGCGTAGAGCGAGCTTTCGATAGCGATCGAGACCGAGATCTGGGCTTTGAACCAGACTTGCGGCTCGAAGCCTGAGAGGAAGCCGGTGAGGATGAACGAGATCTCTCTTCTTTATTAACCTTTTCGAGTTTTTCTTTATTCTCGTCCTCCTCATTATCCACGTTCTCTTGCTCTGCCTGCTCGTTATCTTCTCTATCCGATTCTGAAAATAAAGAGACATTTAAAAATGCGATTTAAGTCAAACAAAGTACGAATAATTGCAAACACGGTACCTTTTTCTTCATTTTTAGATTCGGTCTTCTGAGGTTCCAATTCTTCTCCTTCCTCTTCCTCCTCTTCATCCTCCTCACAAGGTGGTTCGAGTTGTTTTTCTCGGTAACGCTGCATACGGAATTCCGTGGCGTTCAATGGCCGATGGCGTACGACAAGCCTTGTGTTATTAGCTGGTTGTCCGACCTTTTGTCTTCGTTTACTGAGTCTCACACGTGTCTCCAATTCATTGTAATATACCTACACAAAAATTAAACCATTTTTTTTATCCTGTGATTATTATTCTACACCTTGACAAAGAAAAAAGACTTTCAAGCCATTCTTACCCCCTCTTCCCGCATAATGAGGAAGTAATTCTCTTCGTACCCTTTGGAAGCTTTACTTTTAACATTCCAGTTGTATTCTCTAGCCATTTTATAATCATACTCATCATCTTCAGCGTAGTCGATTCCAGAACAAAAATCTCGCTTTCTCTTTTCGAGAGTTTCCTCAAACGGCAAGAAGTAAGCAACAAATTGTTCTCCACTTTCATCCATCACACCACTAAAATAAAAATATTGTCAATTAGTTTCTATTTTTGTGAGTAAATATTCATGAAAAAAAGTTTTGCTTGATCACGATTACCGAATCATTGCTTGAGACATCTCTTCAATTTGTGCAGGAACCGAGAGTCCCATAGGTGCTGGATCAGAATCAAAAATAACTTGGGCGCAAGGGTACTTCCACAACTACACATTTGGAAAATCCAAAAATTAAAATCTCCATCGTAATATATTTCACAACGAGGTATACCTTGAAATCTGGGAAAACAGGCCAAATTTCTACAGGATGAACGTTAGCTTTGCTGTAGTGTTTTTCAATGGGTTTCTTATTATCTTCAAATGTTTTCTCTATAGCTTTAATTTGTGAATCACGATCCATACACAATGTTTCTTCCTAAATGTTTTAATGAATTGTTAAAAATAACAATCATAGTCAAAGATAAACATTGAACTAATAGTAAAAATAAATTGCATTGGTACTACCTTAAAGTGCTTTTTAATATTATGACCAACTTTTGCTTCAACTTTATCAGATGTGGTTTGAGGTTGAAATCTCGTTTGTTCGGTGGAAATATATTCTGTACGCCTGAGCCAAGAGACACTTTTAGCGTGATGCTTGGATCTCTTTGAATCTTGTGGCATGAGAACATCCTCTTCCAGTAACTTCTCATCCGCAGGATCTAATTGAGCATTTTGATCACTGGTGTAAGTCTCTCTGTTTATCAAATCAATTTCAACTCCCAAATCGTGCTCTGTGAGTACCTCATATTTATAATTCCGCTCTAGAGACGTCGGATTGTACCGAATAAACCTACAAAGGGACATTTGGTTATACAAAAAAACCAAGCTGTAGTTAGTTGAATAAATTGAATGTGCTTCTCTCATTACCTGTTAGTGTCAAATGGATAACTGATAAACTTTGGATCAAACGCAATGTCTGGAAGCGAGTTGCAAAACTTGACTTTGCATATGAGCTCCAATCTACAAAAAGCGAGAACATCGAAAAAAATAAAATGAGTGGCACTAATTATTTACCATCCATATCAATGAGCATAGAACAAAAATTGTAAAAGTAGAAATTAATGTGTTTTAGCAGCAGGAAGGTTGAGGGTTAGGGATGATCACTGTTTACCTTTTCTCTGCAGGTCTTGTTACACTGCGCTTCTCAGCAGCTCCGTTTTGTATGGTTGGAGGCATTGTTCTGAGATTCAAGAAGATTGAGAAACAAATATCACTTTGTCAACCGACAGTTGAAACTCTTCATTTCGTTTGGCACATATACTTAAATTGAAGTCATCAACAACGGTGACAACAATATACCTATGTGTGTGTGCCGACAGCAGCTCCAATCTCCAATCCATTCTGCTGCTATTGGGATTATGCCTCTACCACGTGACCTCAGTGTATATATGACTAATATAGATGCGAAATAACACAGGTCTTATGGGAGGAATCTTGATTTTATTTTTTTTCGCACTTAAAAAGATATTGAGCTTAAAAAGGTTGTTAATTCCATGTTACTGACATAATTAGAATTACGTAGTTATTTTTTTCCTTTGGTGAATTCGTTCATGAAGGTTGAAACAGCGTTTTGAACGTATACGGAGTGCCGTTTAACCCTATACTTTGAGCTGTTTACCTCTGAGCATCAGCAGCAGTAGCGCAGCAGCAGCAACAGCTGAAACAAACAAACAGCTCAAAGTAGGGTTAAACGGCACTCCGTATACGTTCAAAACGCTTTTTCAACCTTCATGAACGAATTCACCAAAGGAAAAAAATAGCTACGTAACTCTCATTATGTCAGTAACATGGAATTAACAATTTTTTTAAGCTCAATATCTTTTTAAGTGCGAAAAAAAATAAAAACAAGATTCCTCCCATAAGACCTGTGTTATTTCGCCTCTATATTAGTCATATATATATTGAGGTCACGTGGTAGAGGCATAATCCCAATACTATGTTGTCTGCTCCAATCTCGTGACTCGCGTGACCAAAGCTTGTGATCGATGAAAACATCTCTTGTGTAGAAACAGTAAAGTTGTAAGGATTAAGCAAGACAAGCGGTCATATTATAAAACAACATATTATAGTGGAGTTGATGATTTTCAGTCTTATTGCGATCAGGTAAAGATTCAAGAGTCAAAAGTCTTTGCAACTTATGGCGGATCGCACGAAAATCATGGAAATCATCCCAGCTTTGCCGGACGAAAACATTGGTGAGTCCTCGGAGCAGCTCTTCCCTAAATATTTAAAAAACGATTTATTGCCTCTAACGCACTTACTTTCATCTTTGTAGAAATGCTTGCTGCAACGAGTATGTTGCAGCAGCAAGCTGCCGACATAAGGAGCCAGAAAATCAATTGGCAGGCTTATCTTCAGTTAGTATATGCACATAGTAATAATTATAATTTAATAACTTGAAGTTGCACATTGTCTCTTGCTCTCCAGATCCCACATGATCTCAAAGGAAGATTACGACTTTATTGTTGCCTTTGATACAAGCGATGTTAATGCCAGAGAGGCCAAGCTCAAAGAAAATCCTGGACAAGCTGCCAAGACTTTCCTCAGCTTGCTTGGACATGTATCCAAAGATCAGACCATTAAATACATCCTTACTATGATTGATGACATACTTCAAGTACTTAATTGTCCTATAAAATCTTAAAAATCGAAGACGCTATTCGCATGATGTCTCTAAACTCTGACGTTTGTTACTTTAATAGGAAAATCGTAGCCGTGTGGAAATTTTTAAGGAACATTCTATCCGCAAAAGAGAATCAGTTTGGGGTCCATTTTTAAACTTGTTAAACAGAGAGGATGGTTTTATTGTAAACATGACAGCCCGTATAATCGCAAAATTAGCCTGCTGGAGTCACGATCACATGGAAAAAACTGACCTTCAATTTTATTTGACTTGGCTCAAGGATCAACTCAAGATCAGCGTAAGTTCTTTAATTTCCAATTTGTCTTTGAGAAATTAAAGTACTTTTTTACTTGCGAAACTTTAGCGTTTTATGGTTTGAGCTTGTGATTTAGAAATGTTGATTTTATCTCACTATTTTATCCATAGTAGTTCCATCAATCTCTTTCATTCCACGTTTTATTCATGTGTTACTAATTGCAACTACGAATTGAGATTAACTCATCACGCATGCTGTAAGATAGATAACTGCTGGTTCTTTGCACGATATTTTATTCAAGCTTGCTTATTCGTTTGTATAACGTTTTCATGTAATTAATTACTTTGATAAAAAATGATGTAAATTAATTGCTTTATAATGATCTAACTTGACAAAAACAAAAATTGCGCGACAAATTAGAAAAAAAATATCAATTACACGATTCGTTTCTAAAACAGCTTGTAAGTGTTGCTTACTTGCTCCATGATAAAATAATTATTTTAATAAATAACAGAATAAGTCTAAGTAAGTAGGGGATTTTTTAGTTTGAAGCCCTACCAGAGAGAAGAATGCATGCTGACATAATACAAGATGACCATTCTACTGAAGCTAGAGAGGCCAATGAGCTGCATGAATTGCTCAACCCGGTCGGTTTAGTAACACCGCATAATTAATTAATGGTTGATTTCCTAATAACTAAGTATTGAAACGCCAAGTTTTTTTTACAAAAATAATTGACGAAGAATTCCTGTCGTACAAAGCCGATGGCATTAACATTTCATTCTTGAATAGCTGTTGTGCTTCATTTTTTTTCTTCTTCCTAATAAGGAGTATTTTCCTGATGCAACTTGCATGATGATCACTAATAAAAATGACATTCAAATTTTTTATTTAAAATGAATGCATCTACCATTGGAAACATTTATTGAAATAAATAAGTAAATGAAGAACAAACGAATAGCCTGGAGACAAAGAGTGCAAATAGAAATTCAATAAATATTAATTATATGATTCAGAATAACGATTACATTCAATCAGCCGCAAGATGTCTGCAAATGATGCTTAGAATAGATGAGTATCGGTTCACCTTTGTGTCAGTTGATGGAATTTCCACTCTCCTGAGTGTTCTCTCTGGCAGAGTTAATTTTCAAGTCCAGTACCAGCTGATATTTTGCTTATGGGTGCTCACCTTTAATCCTTTACTTGCTGAAAAAATGAATAAATTCAACGTCATCGTCATACTTGCCGATATTTTGAGTGATTCGGTTAAAGAAAAAGTCACGAGAATCATTCTTGCAGTATTCAGAGTAAGTTAATTCTAACATGTTTCATCAAGGAACTTCCTCCAGTTTGGTCATTCATCTTGATAATATTACGAAAATTTCTTTAGAACTTGATTGAAAAAGTAGAAGATTCACAAGTTGCAAAGGAGCATTGCATTGCCATGGTTCAGTGCAAAGTCTTGAAACAATTGTCTATCCTCAGCCAAAGAAAATTCGATGATGAAGATATCATGGATGATATTGAATTTTTGAATGATAAATTGCAAGCGTCTGTCCAAGATTTGAGTTCGTTTGATGAATACGCTACAGAAGTAAAATCTGGTAGACTAGAGTGGTCACCTGTTCACAAGTCTGGGAAATTCTGGCGAGAAAATTCGGGTCGTCTTAATGAAAAGAATTACGAACTGCTTCGCATATTAGTTCATTTGCTGCAAGTCAGCAAGGATCCTTTAGTATTGAGCGTTGCTTGTTTCGATGTTGGAGAATACGTCAGACACTATCCTAGAGGCAAACAGTAAGTTATTATTATTTATTTTTTATTTTATTTTATTTTTTTAAATATTGATGATCAATAAATTGAGCGTTATTTACAGCATCATTGAGCAACTGGATGGTAAGCAGTTAGTTATGCAGTTACTCAGTCACGAGGATCCCAATGTTAGATATGAAGCACTTTTGGCTGTACAAAAGTTAATGGTACACAATTGGTACGTTGAACTATTAGTCATTGCATTATTGATCGCTCTTGTCAATAACTAAAAAAAAAAAAAAATTTCAGGGAATACTTAGGAAAACAATTAGAAAAAGAGCAAACAGGAAGTAATGGGGCTAAAGCTGGAAATCTGGTGCCAGCTAAAGCTTAATTTTGAAAAAACTCGAATTTATTTAAATCGAAGCTTCAAATATGTTAAATGTTGTTATTTCATTTAAAATATTTTTGTTTTAATAACTTTTTAATTAAGAATTTAATTAGAAATCTCTCAGTATTTTAGTTTAATAATTTTAGCATTAATACGTGTGTATTGTAAATATAAAGAATGTCGCTCAAATATCTGGTTTACTTGAAACATTTCGTAAGAATATTAAAATTCACAATATTTGTCCAAACAATAATAAATGTAATATACTCTTTGGAGTATTGTGCTATCATCAACGGTGATAATAGGTAGGTAAATTACATCGCAAGGCCATTTGTACTATCTTATCTATACTTCATTAAAAATATTTTATTGTTATCTTAAAAAAATAAAAGTTTGTTGAAGTACATAATGATAAAAGAAACGATTATTTTATCTATGATCTTAAAATATCATCCATCGTTTTTATTAAAAGAAAGACTTAGATAACAGGAATTTTTGACACCCGAGGCGAAGCCGATTATTTTTATTGAAGTTTTACAATAATTGTAAACTTATACTTGAAAAAATTCATAATAAAGAGTGTTGAAAATGAAATTTTTTTTTAAAGCTCATTGCAAACGTCTCAGCAATGCAAACTCATTAAAAAGGCCTTTGTGTTCGATGTTAGCGTTGAAAAACGATTATCACTGATTTAGACATCGATTAAACGTATGTTCCGTGCAGAACTGACGATCGATTCTATTCACCGGTGAAAGTCATTAAAATATGACGATAAATTTTAAAATTTAAAACTTATAAATAATTAATTGCTATACGAATGTTTTGTATTTACATTCATGTCAATCGATTTTTTCTTATTGCGTTGATATTCTCAGTAAAAGATTTACAGACAAAATAGCGAATAAATTTCCGTAATGCACAATTAACTATGTCAACAATTTTTTAGCTTCGTGATGTTAAATTTATCAGTTTATCCAGTCCAAATATTTTACATAAACCGTGATTATTTAGCAAGAAAACATCGTAATTGACGTTTTGCACAAGGATATCGCGGAAAAATAGGTTCATATTTGAAAAATTATTTTTTTGTTACTTGAGAAATTATAATTGCTCCAAAAAATAAAAAAATGCATGTATTGTAAAGTAAGAAACATCGTCACTTTTTAAAAGAATATTACGTTTTACTCTGCGAGAATCTAATTTAAAAAAGCTGTATTATTTCAAAAAAATTTAAAAAAAAGCTAAAAAAGCCATCGCTCTACATGAAGTATATCGTATAAAAATTATAGATCGTTGAAATATTAATTTTTTTTGTATTAAATATTATTTTTTTACAGTACAATTCGATCAAAAAATTTTTTGATATTTTATTCTGGTAATCACAATACTTGTTGTATCACGTTACATTGATGTAACGTACATAATACAAACCTTTAAAAATATTTTGGTATGAGATATAAGTATATACGTACAACAGAAGAGAGTCATAAATTGACCAAAATAAGGATACAACACAAGTACTTATGTGTTCGTATTAGTCTTCAGTACTCTCATTCTTCGTCAGCGAACACCATATACTTAATGGCATACTTAATTCAATAGAAAACTCAAGAAAAGTTAGCCAAACATTATATTTATCAAATAAATTATAAAGACATGGATGAGTTGTTCTATGAATGCACATAATATAAAATTTTAATAATGCAATACGTATAGGTAGTAGAAATAAAACACGTTTTTTTGTTTTAAATGTCGAAGAATCTAAGATGATAGTATTTATTGTGTTCGTATTTTCATTTACATAAGGTGTAGATAAGTTTTACCCTTAGAAATAGAATTAATGGTAGTTAAAAATTTGTCGGATGTACATTACTTTATGTTGCAATAACAATGTCAAAAACGACACATTTGATTTTACGAAATAAAAAAAAAAAAAAAAAAACAAAAAGCTAAAGGTTATATTAAAAACAAAAACAAATATAGTTTTATGGTGTTGGTGTTAAGATGGCTGCAACGCAGGCAGCCTCGCAGGTCGCAAAGGCTGCATTGCAAGCAGCCAAGGCCGGAGTAGCGGCAATGACGGCACCTGGAACAGTGCCGAAGGTAAATCCAGCCGCTGCAAAGCAAGCGACGGTCACAGCCGCACACCCGGCATAGCAAATTCCAGCAGCTATGGGCCCCGCTGCCGCGTTTTGCAGGAGCATAGCGATGGTGAACAAAACAATCAACTTGTTCATCATCTGAAACATTAAATAAGAAGGGAACAAAAAAAATTTTTCGAAAATTTTCTGCCACGCCATGATAAAACACGATTCTTAAAAACAATGCCCACCACTTGGTGCTTAGGAATAAACCTTTTTGATTTGAAATGGAAACTATCAGCACTTCCGAACGTCCGAGAGTTACGAAAATTATATAGTTAAGTATTTATTTTTACCTTCGAATTCTTCAGTACACTACGAAATACGCAGTTTCAAGTCCTGTAGCCTGAACACTCAACAGGCAAATCAGTGGCAACTGTAAAGAAGTCAAATATTTACGCTTTTTCCTCTTTGACGACAAAAGATGGACTGCAGCGACTTTTCACACTCCGTTATATTCGCTATGCGCCTAAGGTAAAACGCCCAATACTTGGACAAAACTGAAATTCAGACCGATACTTGGACAGTGGAAAATCAGTCATTGTAGCAAATAAAAAAGAGATATTTTAAAAAACGTAATAGATTAATATTGCTATGATTATTATTGATGATATACTTGAATTTTTAAAAAAATTTCAGCAACATTTAATACATGCGAATGATTCTAAATTTCACCGTAGGCGCCATAAGACTGCGATAATTTTTCTCCGTTTTCTATGATTTTGATAATAGGTAATGCTCGTTAAAATTAATCCAATGCATTTGTATAAATGCTGTATGGTATTATTTTACAACTTTTACATTAATTAACAATATTTCTAATGTAATCGTGGACAAAAAAAATTTTTATAATGTAAAATTAGCTGTCCAAGTACACCTCACGATTTCGTAGTAGTTGGACAGACGTGGAGCTCTTGTCCAACTTCAGGTCATAGGCACAAAAACGTCGTAGCCAGTACATGGACATACAATCAAAGTTGTTTACCTTTTAACGTAGTTAATCTTTTATGCGAATTTTTTAAACAAAAGTGTATAAAAAGTGAAGTACTTTGTAGAAAAAAAACACTTTACTAATCAGTTTTGTTGTTAAGGGGTGCACCGCTTTAAGAAAATTGTTTTTTCAACATTTTTAAAAGTTAACCTCCAATTCACTGTAAATACAGATGAAGTATGGGTTCTGAAAAGAGGAAAAATGTTTTTAAAAAAATATAAAATAATGAAAAAGAACAAAAGTGGAGGTCATACAACAAAAACAAAAAAGAAAAGTAAGAAAAATTATAGTCTTATTAAAAATAAATCTTAAATAACAAAATTAAAAAAAAAACAGTAAAATTGGTTTTACACTATCTCACTGATAGAATAATTGAAAAAACTGAGTACCGAGGTGAGAGCTTAATTGAGTTGGATAATTCGTTTGCTATTGAAGAGATGCAGTTCCTTCTAAAGAAAATTCAAATCAAGAAGGAGAAGTGCGATTCCTCACAATTGAAAATGTTGAAAATCAAAATGCACCCTGAGGGATTTATCTTGCATTTAATAAATTATTTTTGGAAAAAAGATTAATAATTTTACTTACGAATTTTACGTAATAAATTTGTTATTATTTATCCCCTTCGTTAACATTTTTTCGTTATAAGGTATTTATCTAAATACATACTTTAGTTTTAATAAGTACTTGTGCCTTATCGTAATTTATACAACTGTAAAATCGTTTAAGTTAGTATTGTCCAAGTACTGCTTTCCAACTTGTCCAAGTACTGCAGCATTGTCCAACTTTTGGTTTTCAAGGTTGTCCAACTACTACGACAGTCTAGAATGATTGTCCAACTACTCCGATAAGTTGACATGTTTTAAAATGTACGATAACTATTATTTAAGAGCTATTTTAAAACATTTTTTGTGTGTTATATAATCCTAAGGCATCCTAATTACAAGTAATTATTTAAAAAATATGGAAGTATTGCACATTAACTTCGGAATATGAGCGTTAAAATTAGTTTCGAAAAATCTGTCCAAGTATTGGGCGTTTTACCTTATGTCAGGTGGCGCCGTCGAGTGAGAGAAATTGGCCCTCGCTAAGATCGCCAGAATACACGCAGCCTTATAGGAAAGTTTTCTAATAAATTAAAAAAAAGGTTACTAAGAGTGGATTGACCAAATGAATCCGTGATTTGATCGTGTATAATGTTAGTTACAGTAACAAATTTTTTTTGGTGTTGTCATGTGTACTACAAGATTGGAAAAAATAAAAACATAGATTGCGACTATGATAACATAGCATATAATATATATAAGTGCATTATACATGCTTACACTTGTGTAAAGCTAATTAAAGGATATACAGGATACAGGGTATCCTTTAAGCTTTACACAAGTGTAAGCATGTATAATGCACTTATGTGTGTGTGTATATATATATGCTATGTTATCATAGTCGCAATCTATGTTTTTATTTTTTCCAATCTTGTAGTACACATGACAACACCAACCAAAACTTATTACTGTACATTAACATAATACACACTCAAATCACTGATTCGTTTGGTCAATTTACTCTTAATAACCTTTTTTTTTTAAATTTATTAAAAAATTTCCCTATAAGGCTCCGTGTATTCTGGCGATCTTAGCGAGGGCCAATTTCTCTCACTCGACGGCGCCACCTGACATAGGCGCATAGCGAATAGGGGCTAAGATAAGATACTTAAGATTGAGCTATAGGGTATCCCCACCAATATAGGTGTCATAAAGGCGTGCTCCCCGCGGGACGAAACATCAAAAAATCTTTTCTCTCTCAAGTAGACGACAACGATTCCTATACTTGGGAATCCCCTTATTTTTAAATGCTCGATCGGTAAGACAACTTAATGCCATTAAACAACTTAACTCTATCGGCTTGAAATAAAAAAAATTATAATTGTTAATGGTGATTGTTTTAAAATAAAAGCTAAAAATAATTTATGCGAGAAATAATTTTGCGATATAGGCCATTGGTAAGTACAATATTGAGTATTTATTGAGTAAACCTAAATCTTTCTTATGTTGGCACACTGTGGTACGGTAACGAGTCGTATCACTTGGATATTTCTGTTACAGAAATTCTGTACCTATATATGCATGGACGGGAAGTGTGTGCAGTTTCAGTAAAACATTATATTTACTCCGTCAGAGATGAGTAGTCTACTCATCTCTGCTTACGTGCAAGATACTTATTGTGATAAGCTAGAGTAAAAGCATTTCTATAATTTGCTGTTACTTTTAGCTGCAGTACTGCATTATCTGCACGTAAGTTGTAGATTTTATCTCTTCTTTTACATTTTTTTAACAATAGACGAGTTATCAGTTAACAATAATCGCTTGGGCATTGAAAAAAATTGCAGCTGTAATATTTAATTTTAATTTTATGATAATAAAATATTTCAACAGATCTATCAAATTTAGTTTATTGTAAGTTGGCTGACAAAACAAATTCTAGAATTGGTTTTTACATTGCAAAAACTGAAATTTTCAAATATTTAGTCAAAACAGGATACATTCAAAACTATTTCCATATTGTAAAACTCTTGGGTATCCCTTAATACAAACACAGAAAAAAAAAGATAAAAAAAGATTTTATAAAGAAACACACTTATTTTACAGTTTTATTATTACTAATCTTTAAAAAAAAAAAGCTGCAAAAGATCAAGATCTTTTTTTCTTAAAATTAATTACATTACAAAAAAAAAAATTATTTGTTGTTCATTTCAAACGCAAATTTTTTACTCAACGAATTTGGATCAAGGATTTGGATCAAGGAATTCGTTAATGATTGGGTTCTGTTAATTGAATGCTTAACAATAATTGTGATCCTAATTTATATTGAACAACGTAATTTATTTTACTTTATTATTTTATGACACTTCTATAAAGATTTTCCCATAAATTTTCTCGGTAAATTACATGAAAAAAAAATTTGATAACACGCGAGCTCCAACTGTTGTGAAGTAACAGTTATTCAATCATTTCAAAGTTACCCAATACTATCTATAATATAATATACGAATAAAACTCGGATATAGGTACATTACAAAATACTTCAAGAGAAAGCTGAGACACCTCTCACTCACACTTCGTTAGTTGAGTTCTTAGTGACACAAGAGCATCTTAGATCTATATATTGTATTGAATTGTATTTATTTCCACGTATAGATTTACATATTTTTACATACCTCTACCCCTCACACGATATGCTGTTCGCTTACAATTTCCGCTCTTAAATCTAATCTCAGATCTATATATTTAACTGATGATTCATCGAGCTCAACTGTTCGTCACTTCTTATCGCAACACTTCTATAAATTGTAAATATACATAGTAATTGTGTGCCGATATTTGCGTAAAGTGACCAAGTTGAAAAATTACAAGATCATAGTTTTCAAGTTAAAGACAATACTGTGAGTCACTCAGTTCAAGTAATCATACATGAAATGTTATCACACGAAATTAAAATGAAACTCTGTCAAACGCATCATGATCTCTGCTGTTGTTGGGCGTGCCCCAAGTAAATGTTACAATTCGGACAATAGTGCTTTCTCATCAGGTAAAAATCTTTGTGGTAAACACAAGGTGCACAACAGCAGAAGCTGAAAAAAAAAAAAAAAAAATATATGTATATTTTTTTTCATCAAATTTTTGCGCACAAGTTACCGATTTCAATAAAGTGTCCTACATATCGGCATGGACTGTGTCCAGGTAGGTCTGCAGTGGACACGTTTACATATTTACAACATAATTATAAAAATGTGCTCACCCCAGTAGGCAGCACGCTAGAAAAACCAAGTGCCGGCTATTTCCCGTAGGGAAAGACTCGATTCTCGTAACGATTTGTGAGCGGCAGTGCTGGCACATTGCACTTTGAGGTTCCGTACCAAAAGTTACGTTTTGCACGACGATGACTGACGGTTGCACTGTTTACGCGATAAAAATCGTATTGTGATTAATTGCGAATGAAAACCCCTAATCAAAATTAATGATATCCATACACTTTGCTTTCCGTTATATATATATAGGTACCTGGTGGTGACATCCCAGTGTAACTTCCATGTGGCACGGGTGCCTGTTGCGTTGGTACTTCGCTAGAAACTGCAGCATATGTTCCGCTCGTTGTTTGCTGTGGTGATACTGAACTATAAGGTGGTGGCATCGAAAAACCATCAGCTGGGTCCGAGGGTGTTGTTGAATCTGATGGTAACTTGCTCATTTTTTTTTTTTTCTTTTTTTTTTCAACTGTAATAATACGATAGAATTAGTTATCGTTGGTGTAAATTCGTAGATGGATTGAAAATCTCAACAGAAGCGTAATAACTACATCACAGCAACGAAAGGTATAGCTCAAATATTTTAACACCTACTTATGGGTACCTACAATAATTACAACAATGATGATAATAATAATAAATAATAATTTTTAATACCTTAACGTAAATTTAACGTTCGAAGTGAAAACGTGTTTTAAACAAAGTATGAAGCGCTGACAGTAAAATGCGAACTGAGGCTTATTTAAGCGTATAGTAGAGTCATACGTCAGCTTTATATATATGTATATAGATACGATCTCACCTAGAGATTAGGAGTAAGCTTCAACTCCCTCCACTGCAATATATGGATTTTTGCAATTTTCTAGTGTAGGGGACACGCTGCACACGTGTCTAATACACAATACACGAGGATATTTATCACTATACTTTCAAGTTCATGCGATAGCAACGGGTAATAAATACCAAAAATCTTGCTTGTGCTTTCATGTTTTCGCGTAACATCTCTCCGAGGCACATCATAATTTGATAGGATTTTTTAAAATGTTTAAATGATTCGATGGACTGTAGATTTTGAAAAAGCCAGTAATTGAAACGCAATAAAAACAACCAGCTGAATCCGTTTCTTTTTTCTGTAAGTAAATACGTTACCAACGATAAAAGACATTCTCTCCGATGGAACCGACGTATAGATAATATTTTTAAATACTTGATTCCTAAATCTGCCGATTCCCCACACGGATGATATTTCCAATGGTGCTCGGCTGTTCAATGGAATACCGGTTAATTGAAATAATATAGTTAAGGTCATTCGGCATCTCTGATTTGTCCGTTGTAACGATTAGAAACAAAGAAAGGAAAATTCAATCAATTGACACATTGTAATGGCTCTGTATCGATCATCAATTGCTTTAGACACCTTATGGACTTATTTATTTCAGGAAGCAATTGGAATGTATCGACTGTCACCGGTTACATATAGTTTCTGCCAATTGTAATGCAGTACAAGAAAGAACCCTTCATTAATTTGTTCTAAACAGTTGTTACGTAACAATAAAGTTATTCATGAAATGAAATTATTTGTATTCATGGAATGGCACCCATGCAAATGAACAATAATCATTTTTATTCCTACAAATGATTCCAACAACATTTTCAGTAACCTTTAGGTTTCCAATAACTTTTAATTAATGCAAGTAATTTTGTTTATCTTTCTATCTTTATTTTCTCCTAAAATCTTCACATCGTATTTTTTTTCTGATTCCCCCCCATCAGCGAGGGGTCATAAACTGCAAGTTTTACAAACGCGCAAGCGCGAACTTTAAAAAAGGCGAGAAGGTATACGTACACCTTCCCAGGAAAAAAAATCTAGGAGCTCGTCTCGATTCGACAGTCCACTGACGCGTTTCATAACTTTTTTACGCGTGTGTGACGTACCAATGTTTTTAACATTTAAAATGTTGGGGAAAGTGACAAAAATCATTTACTAATCAGCAATAAGGTGAAAATTGAAAAAAAAAAAAATGGCAAAATTTGTAGCGAGCATAAAGGCAATAATAACGCGTCTCGTTTTCGCGGCACACGGTTTCGTAGCTATATGGCAAGTGACGAAATTCAAACGCAATCCAATTTATTGGTACCTCAGTTGTCCAATAATACTACTGTTTTTCGAAGGAATTTTCACGCTCACCATCAAAGAAAATCAAGAATGGAAGTGGTAAGTTATTTGGAACATTGTATACCTCGATTGAAATGTACAGCGTGACAATAAACATATCTAGTGATTTCCCATGTTTAACAATTATTCGTAAAAAACATCATCTCCCGTGACCTTGAAAACTTGATGAGTGGAAAAAAAACAAAAAAGAAAAAATTCACGGTCGTTGCAATCCATAAAACTAACATGTGTCTAACGAAGCATCGGGGAGCTCGAGAATAAGGGCGGGCGACCCCTTGCTACCCGCTCTCTCAGGCCTAACAGCCGGAAATTGTGTTGGCCCCCGGCGGAAAGCGTCGACTCCCCCTTTTTTCTTGTGGATATCGTGTGTCAATGTTGCGGAAAGGATGACGATGCGCCACGAAAAACGGATAGCTCTCTGGCCTAATTTACACCGAACCTGCCCACCACTCCTTTGGAAACACACGTGACCTCTTTTTTTTTTCACCTCCCAAGTGGGTCACAACACACCCATGATATATTCTTACGTACAATCGAGACTCGTTCCCGTACGTAAGTTTGTCAACATAAAAGCCAATCAATCGACAGGTTTTGCCCGTCGGTCTTTCTGTACCTGGGCAGCGTCGTGCCGGCCATTTGGCTCTTGGAGTTGGACAAGGTCGACAGGAGAATGAGAAACTTTGGCTCGAGCGTCATCTTCAACGACACATTCGACCTGACGAACGTCGAGGACTTGAAGCAGCTCCAGAAAACTCTGGGGGTAAGCAATAAAATAACGATTGTACAGCCAAACAAGTATAAATCTTGCCAATTGATCTCCAGACCAACATCCGCCTGCCAGACATCCAAATGTCGACCGAGATGTGGGTGACCCTGATTGAGCAGTTCCTCATGCTGATCCTCATAGTGGGCCGGTGGATGCTACCAAAGGGCGAGCTGACGCGCGACCAACTGAGCCAACTGCTCCTCGTGTACATAGGCACGGCGGCCGACATAATCGAGTTCTTCGACTCGTTCAAGGAGGACAGGGTCGCGCGGGAGCCCATCCTCGTTTACCTGACCCTGGGCATGTGGTCGTGGTCCCTCATGCAGTTCACCGTCGTGCTCACCGCCACGAAATCGCGAAAGTCGCGACTGTCCTCGGGATCGGCCCTACGGAAGAAGACCACCAGAGGAACCAACTGCTGCAACATCGACGTCTGGGCCATCGCCATAAACATGCTGCTCCAGGTACTACGCGAACCGGTAAAACCCAGGTATACATATAACTGCATCTCTATCCTCTGTTCGCAGGACGCCCCGTTCCTCATATTCCGGCTGATACTGATAATCCACTTTAAAATCGTGAGCTACATGAACATATTCTTCACGTGCAAGAACACCCTGGTGATACTGCTGCAGATATATCGTTTGTACGTTGTGCAGAGCGAGAACCACGAAAAACGCGAGAAGCTGAAGAGGACGAGGAGGAGGCGCTACTGCGAGAGTTACGAGAACGGCAACATAAGCATCATTTCGCGAGCCGATACCTGCTACGCCGAGCGGAAGAGGCGAAATCGGAGTGGCGAAGACGATTACCGCGTGGACAAAAAGAGGAAGAGAAAAAGCGAGCCAAAGTCAAGGGACGTCGAAGCGAGTCGCTTGGACTCGGACGAGGAGTTGGAGAGAAGCAGGTTTGAACTTTTTTTTTCTTCCGAGATGTGGGAATGGGTGATGATTTTGCAGATGGAAAAATAAACCTGATTTGTTTAGGAGAACCAAGGATGAGACGAGCAACTCGACGTCGAGTTCGAGGGCGTCTTTGAAGGGTTGTCGGGGCCGGGAGGAGCGAAGACGGCGCTCGGATGTCGAGAAATCGGCCAAGTCCGATCGGCAAGAGTCGAGAGCTTGGAGGAAACGGGAGGGAAACGGAAGACGCGAATCAACGAGCGAGCGGTCGAGCGAAGATACCGACTCGGACTTTCGGAGTAAGAGGAGGTGAGTGTTTCGCATTGATTGTCGATTTACGTGTTTCAATCGGTCAACTGTTTGGTGTGCGCAGGTACAACGGGAGAAAGAGACGATCGGATCGTGATTGACGGCGACAGCGTAGGCTCGGCATGATTGGCCTGCTGGTCCTTTATGCGGCTATTTTTCTTTGCTACGTGGTATTTGTTTACGCCAAAATCAACGGCGGCCTCGTCCTGGTGTCCCGAACGCGTTATTATTTCCACTCCAACTACACAAAGTCCTAACTGTACAAACGCACAAATTTTTGTATATAATATGTATATTTTTATTTATAATATTGTTCTATACAGCATACAGGTATTTATGTACATTTTATCGTAATTATTCGCGAATAATCGTTTGTTTTATGTAAACGCGCGAACTGGGCCTGTTTGTCCACGTTAAATATATTTTTTGCCCCAAAGCCAAACAAATAAATTACGCGGCTCGTTGGCAAATCTTGCAACTTAGGGTCACTCAATATCTGGAGGTTGTATATTATTGTACACATAAGTCGCATCCCTGAAAATCGAAAGAAAAAAAAAGAAAAAAAAAAAATTCGTCACGTCAGATTCTTGGGATCGTCGAATAGATCCATACCGTCGTCGGCCCCGAAATTCTTGAAGTAATGCACCAAATCGGTGACAAAAGCTCGAGGCCCTGAAACACAAACACGCGCATTGATCTCCAAAATTCTTCCCAAGTTCCGCCGTTCCTCTAATATAGTAATCACCTCTCCCCTCGCCAATTCCTCCGGCGTCGACCTCCCGGTCCTTCTTGGACAGATCGAGCACCTCGGACTGCTGGCCAGCGTCCACGAGAGCAGCTCGAGCCCCGAGTCCAAAGTCCTCCCTTGGCAGCGCCAACTTTGGTCGAAAAACGCTCGTCGGCTCGGTCAACCTGATCGACGGGTAGCCCAGGGACTGCCGGTCGGACATCTGACCGCTCGAGTACGTCCTCGGCACGTCGACGAGCAGAGCAGAGGTGCCGTCCGGCCTCTTGCGCAAGCTCACCTCCGCCCAGGAGACGCTGGTGCTCTGGGTCGCCGAAGTCACCGTCGAGGTCCTCTCGGCCGCCATCCTCTTGGGCGTCTCCGGTGCTTTCACGAAGATCAGCTTGCCTGCGGGCACACCGATCTCGTACCGATTCTTCAGAAGGAAAATGAATGGCATTATTATACCCTTGGAGTTGCTCTTGACCGCCTGAACCTCGCAAAAGGGCAGCCCCAGCCGATTGGCGACGGTTGGAGGGGCAGTACCGCGCGGCAGGATGAGACACTTGGACGGCGAGGCAGCGGCGGAGGACTGGTGGTGCCCGAGAGCGCGGAACATGACGTCCTTGGAGGAGAGTAGACGACCGACCGGCGCGTACTTTGGACAAGCGCCGTTTTCGCCGGACCGGTGCAGGCGCGCCCTCTGCAAGCTCCCGAGGTGCTGGAGCCGCTCGAGGCTGCGGATCTGCTCCAATTGCCTGTGCTGCTGTTGGTGGTGCACCAGCCCGAGACTCTGCGGGAAAAGCCACAAGTTGGCGTTAATCAAACCCAGGAGGGAAGCTCGAGAAGCGGGTCGTACCGAGTGAAACCGATCGCCGTACGTTGCGATGCTCGCCGGCAGCCTTGGCCTACCGATCTCGATGCCGGGCAGCTTCTGACGATTAGCCGCGACCTGTTGTTGCTGGCGAACGTGGCGCGCCAGCTCGAGGTTGGCTTTATCCCCCCGGCGCTCCAGCGAGTCCAGCCGCACGATCTCGATCTGCGCGTCGCTACCGATCTCCCGGTAACTCGCCCCGTCGAGGCTCGCGAACAGCCGGCCGTTGTACTCGGCCGCCAGGCCCAACTACATCGGGACATCAGACTCAGCTCGCCCGTGTTGGTCGGAAAATATAGTCTGCCGATCAACGAACCTGGGGGTGGTAGACGGGCCGCTCGTGCATGCCGTGGACCGGCCACTCCTTCCACTCGACCTCGTCCCGGCGGGTGGGTGCCTCGTAGGTGGCGCCGACGTTGCCCTGTTTCCGGGTGGCGCTGCGCGTGCTCATGTACCCGGGATGCGAGCGAGGAGGGGGAGCCTGGTCCTCGGGTTCCGGTGAGCCGGTCGTCGGGGCGCACCGGCGTCTGGACGCGAGAAGTCGTTGGCGCAAGGACGGGGCTCGTTGGTCCTTGCGCTGGACTGCCACTGTGCGCAGGGGGTTGCGACGGACCTCGAGGACTCTGGGGACGGCACGTTGGGGCGTATACGGGATCGTCGGTGGGAGAGGCAAAGGGGAGAGGTATATGTACTTTTTGACGCGATTCCGGTGGGGCTTTTTCGGATTGGGGTCGCCGTTGGCCTCCACCTCCTTGACCTCGGCCCGCTGCTCGCTCGACTCGGGTGCTTCGTCGCTACCGGTGTCTGCTGATTAATTGTTATTTTTTTTTTTTTTTTTTTTTTTTTTTTTTCTCTGTATTAACTTCAATCCTTACAAATTATTCATCGAAATCGAAAGAGCACTGTATATGTGCACGCAATAACCCTCTCCGCCAGTCAACTGTTTTCACTTTCGACTTGTCAATTTTCCGAGCATTTGTTTACACAACTCAAAATTGATGCCAATGTCATTGGGTGTTTGGTCAAGTTTTTAAAATATATATTCGTACGAGAATATCCGTTGTTTTTTATTCTTTATATTTACATATCGTAAGGAGGAGGAAAAAAAAAAGTCGTTAATTTATGGAAAAATTCTAACCAAGCGTGAGGCCGATGTCGAGGTTGAAGGTTCGTCTCAGCTCCACCTTGGCGTCGTCACGGCCGTCGAGTTCGGTGACCCGCGTTTCTTGCTGCTCCTCCCGGTCGGGAGGTAAGAGTCGGAGGGGTAGTCGGCCGGGGACCTTCAGCTCGAGGTTCTCCACCAGTGCGATCACGTCCACCTCCTCCGAGCTCATGTCGCTCTTACCCAAAGCCACCGAATTCTATTTCTTAAGGTTTTTTTTTTTTTTTTTTTTTTTTTTCCCTTCGCGAGTGCAAAAAAAGGAACAATCACTTTGCTCCGATCGAGATCCAATAGCGAGAACTCGCGCACACCTTACAAGACTCCCTTTGAAAAGTTCATCCGCGATCGAGCGTCCTTTGTTTCTTTCTTTTTTTTTTTTTTTTTTTTTTTTTTTTTTTTTTTTTTCTTTTTTTTTCTTCTTTTTCGCCAACCTGCCAACAGCGAAACAAACGACGTGGAAGCTTATCGCGGTGATCTGTATATGATCGAGTATAACCTTACAGGCTTCGTCCAGTGTTGGGTTTGATGGGACTAAATTCGAGAAAGTGAGATCTACTGGTAGTATCGAGCAAGTGGCTGCATTTTTTTTGCACTATGGAGAGTAGACTTTGCTTGTATAAGTTTGAGCGATAGATGAGCCAGTGTGTCCGAAGCTCGCTTGTTTTTTTTTTTTTTTCGACTTTCGCCAAGCTTGTGCCAAGTGCCTGTAGGTTGTACTGGATATGTTAAAATTTTTTTTTTAACACGTATTGAAAATTTCTACGTATATATATGCGAGATGAGTTGGGAATGCAAATGAAATTCAGAGACAAACTGTCCACATTACAGTCCTTATATCATTCATTTATTTGACGTAGATAAATATTTTACTTTACAAAAATTTCATAACTACACTTCCTTGATTCCGTATATTTTACAGCCAAAATAAATGTCATCTACGCGTTATTTCTCGATATGACGAACCTTTATTCTATAATATGTATAGGTACACATTTCAATGCGAAAACACGTCTACAATTATCTCGGGTCGAGTAATAATACATGTAGCGGTGGTAATCAAAGTATACATTGCACTGTCGACGACTATTTGAAAAAAAAAAAAGAAAATAAACTGAAAACGTACAAAAACTCTCGTGTGTTATTTTATTTTATTTCTTTTTCGATCTATTTTCCTATATTACCTCTCTTATTATCATCATCATAATTTACAATATAATATCTCTTTGGCACTTTCTAAATATATGTATATATATATATATTTTTTTTTACATATATATTTTTGTTCATCCCGTCAACCACGGTCATCTGCATTTTTATTTTTTTTTTTTTTGTTCCTTTGACACGTGTGTGTATAAACATTTACAAAAGTAAAACGAAACAAGAGCACTAATTTCTCTCTGTGTCATGTTTATTTTCCATTTCCCTTAAGTCAAAGTTTCAGTTCATATTGTCACTGGTGAGGGTCAGCGAGGTGAGTACCGAGCGCCGATTCGGATTGACACCGAGGTTTTCCCAATTGATCCATGAAAGCCTAGCCGTCAGATCTACAAAATGCACGTTTCTGCCGTCAAACGTTGATCCTTAAACGGGGGAAAAAAAAAAGAAAAAAAAAAAAGACACTCACCACTGGTGTTCCACAGTGCTCGTTCGCCGTTGATCTCGCCTCGGAGGGACCGCTCGACGTAAGTGATGGGGTCGAGACGGGCGGCCAGTACGTCCCGGAGTAGGGATATGTAGGCGATGGCGAGTCGGAGGGTGTCGATCTTGGAGAGGCGCTTCTCGTAGGGGAACGTCGGCACGTGCACCCTGAGCTCATCGAAAGCCGAGTTGATGCTGCTAAAAATCGTAAAGCACGCACTCACGATCGGTTGGCTGAATTTTTTTTTTTCTTTCTTTTTTTTTCGGTGATTCCGGAGAGCGATAATGATTCGCACGCGGTGCTTTACTTTCAACTCACCTGAGCATGCGTTTCCTTTCGCGTATGTTGGCCGCGTGTCTTTGGATTCTGTAGGGGCTGCCGTTCGGGTAGTAACCGTCCTCTCCGCCGCTCGCCTCGTTTTCCGCGATTTCTATAATTCATAGGGGTGAAACGAGGGGCTGAATTTGGGCTATGAAAACTCAGGTTTTATGTACCAACTGCGACGGTGACCAATTTTAAATGATAATTGAAAGTTTCATGGTAACTTGAACAATGACTGTTACATTTTTAACTCCCACGGTCATTGTTATTGTTTAAGTAGGGTAATAAGTAGGGGATACTGACGAATTTTTAATAATAAAACTATTGTAAAACTAATTGTACTGCTTAGGTAATACATGGCGTCTTAATGTCACCGTTATACTTATGCAAAGTAAAAATCACTGTTGTTTTTTTTCTCCAATTTATGCGTCAAAAATCGTGTTATTTATGTTTCTGTTTATTTTTTTTTTATTTTTTTTTTTTTATTGTTTCATTTAAAGGCACAAAATGAAATGATCTCTTAAATCCATGGTATTTAAAAATTATATTTTAAGATTTACAATTTATCTTGATTGTACATCAAGTTTACATTGCTATTGAGGCCCCAATTAATAAGCACGTGACTCTTGCTCTTAGTTTGCTGACAAACTGTAAGTAAACCAGCAACAATAGCAAAATTGTAGCAAGTCACCGTATATTCGGATCTATTTTTGTTTCTAGTTGTTTGAAAAAAAAACCTACGTTATTTAATGCGTTGCAACATCTTCAAAAAAAAAAAAAAAAAGGACTTTGCTAGTACGAAGCAGTTAATAGATTCTTTTTTTTTTTTACTTTCACGTCAACTATTTTACTATAATAGATCAAAATCACTCAACTACTCTAACGTGATTTTTAGAATTTTAGACAATCGGAATTGCACCTTAGAGATAAAATCGTGTAAATAAGTTCCAATCGGATATGCCTAATCCGCAACCTGTTCTCGAGCACACATATAATATGAATCAAAGGTACAAAATTTTGTAGCAAAAAATAATTTTATGTACATTTTTAAAATGATTTTTCAATTTCAGAGTAGGTACGAGGAAGATTTTTAAAAACACAATAATGCAGTTAAAAAATATAATTTTAGGTACATCTAATGCTTTTCTTTGGGGACAAATATTTCATAGACAACAAATTTTTGTGTTACATGGTGAAAAAAAAATCTGCTTCTAAAAATGTTCAATTATTTATTTTCCTATCACTAGAGAAAGAACATAATTTGTTTCGAATGAAAAATAAAAAAAATAAAACTATCGTAGTTGCCAATAATAATTAAGATTAAACAACCTGGTTTTCGTTCTTTCTCGGATTACTGCAGTTTTGGGATTGATAAAATTTACCTCAGAGATAAAACCCTCTGGCTGTGGTGTACAAAAACAAAATAAAAAAAGCAAGTAACGAATTTCCAAACACACGCACAACATTGTAACAAGCCCCCAGATGTTATAAATTTGCCTCTATGCACTAGATTTTTTGTTGTTAAAAAAAAAAAAAAAAAAAAAAAAAACGATAGTGGGTACTCGAGTATTATAATGTTGTACACGTAATTACCAGCCGTGGCAGCAGGTACGTGATGGTAATGAAGCGCAGGCGGCTGCCCATGATGCACCGGGTGGATCGCGTGCTGGGGTATCTGCGGCTGATGTTGCTGCTGCTGAGAGGGCCTACCAGCGTAGACGCACGACGGCAAATCCGCAATGTCCTCCTCGGTAATGTCGTTGTTGGGGGGCCCGAAATAGTATTGCGAACTACACGTATGAGAGCATATTGTGAATGAGTATATTTGAGCGAAGAGAAAAAAAAAAGGAAAAAATGTGGTGAAATATCCCAAAGGCACTCGAATCACCTCGCGCAAGAGACCGGCGAGTCGGCCGGCTTGTCCCCGACGGCGCCGAGCCTGTGCCGAAACCTGTGGCCCCTGTCGTCGTAGTCGAAGAGCGGATGCGTCGCCATCCCCGTGCCAAACCAAAGCCACTTAACCCTCGGCAAAACCCGAGAGACAATTAGCAAACTGCACTCGCGTCGAAACTGTAGCAGCGGACGGTGCGCGCTGGACACCCGCGCGGTACAATCGGACGCGTCCCGGGCCAGTGCCGAGCTTTATACGAGCTCGGCGAGGGTGGCTAATCGATCGTCGCCCCCGTGACGGCACTCCACCGGCTGGCTGGGCGTTTCCCCCGTCCGGACCAATCCGGCCTCTGCCGCGCAATCGCCTCGCGACCATTGGCCCTTCCTCCTCTCTCTCTCTCTCTATGTATACCGTGCGGTTTATCGCGCCGAGCTGTATTTTATCATTACTGTTATTGTTGTTCCACCCCCCCACCCCCTCAGCCTTACTCTTTTTCCTTTTCTTTTCTTTTTTTTTTTTCATACTCACGTAATATCGTGCTCTCCTGTGTACATGGGTGAGAGCGCGCGACAGAAAAATAAAAGCGATGGAGGAAGCTCGGCCCGGCTACTGTAATTTGTTTTGGGAACAAAAAAAGTGCCATTTCGCACAAATTAAAGGGCGCCAGGGGGGGTTTTATCGCGAAAATGTTTACGGGGGCTTTTTTAAATGTGACGCCCAAAGTGTATATGTACCGGCGTTTTTGTAGCGTCGCGGAGGATAAAACCTTTTGTTGGGAAATCTTTTGCGAAATGGCCATTTTTTTTTTTTTTCAATCGGTACGTCAACCAGTCTTTCCTCCATCAAAGCAGCATCTAATATTTACCGAGCAGTGATAAAACAAAGATCGACATAAAAAACGGAATTAAAAAGGTCTCGCTTATGATACCTTAAAAAAAAAAAAAATTTCACTGTACCCTGACGGCGATGATCACTCGAGGAAGCGAGTATACAAAATAAATTTCGCACCACTGACAGGTAAGTATGAAAAAAAAAAAAAAGTTACAGCCTCGTGCGAACTGATGAAACAATAGAGACATCGGCAAACGAATGATCCTCCTCTTCATTGAGCGTCAATCGGCAAGAAACACACGCGTACACATAAAGCCCGAATCTCACACCGGCTATAATACAAGCGCGAGCCCGACGGACGATGAAATTGACTGAGCCGCATATAAGTATACGTACATGTAGGCATTATGCGTATATAAATAGCGCACGCTCGGATGAAAAGGACCGGGCTTATTATAATGGAAACTTCTCACCGCGGCGTCCGGCCACCAGACCACCACTCGGATGATATCGAAATATGCAAATTACGCGCTTATGTGTGTATATACATTATGACGCGCGTATGTATATATATATATATACGGGCATTGTGTATTCATTCGTACAACACACACACGTCGTGTGCACATCCAGTGCAGAGACGAGCCTGTTTAGGACACGAGAGCGACCCGGTGGTTACATAATTCCTCGACCGCACCCCCCCCCCCCCATGGCTGATGATTTGCTTTCGCACGGGGAGTGCGTGTGTCTCTGATTAATTGCGCGCTCTCGAGTGCACCCGCACATATGGATGATAGTCCCATAATCTATTGAAAAAAAAAAAAAAAAAAAAAAAAAAAAAAAAAAAAGAAATCGCGTTACTTTTGAAATCTTTTCTTTTTTTTTTTCCACTCCCAAGGAAGGTATATAGCCTCGGACGGGACGGCGATCGAAAGAGTCCACGGAGTCGCGTTACGTCCCCGCCTCTTCCTTCTCGGTTTTCGGGCTACGCGCGCGCGTATGACAATAAATGCACGTATCGCGCTTTTGCGTCGCGTGCCAGTCAAAGGAGAGGCCGCAAAGTAGCCGTGTGTCCTCGAAGCGATTCACGAAGCCTGTAATTTGTCTCCGGGCCTCTCGACGATGATGACGGTGCTGCTGCTGCTTTTTTTTTTCCTTTCCTTCGTGCGAATCGGCCATCCGGCTTATTACACGGGGCTACCCTACAATATATTATATTCGTCGGGACTTTTTTTTTTTTTTTTTTTTTTTCGTTTGGTAATGTAAAATAAATCCAATCGAAAAGTACAAAGAGGAGCCAAAGTGAAAATCTTGATCCGTTGGAAAATAAAATAAAAATCCCAACGAAGCGGATAACTGTACAGCCCCTGCTCAACTTTGCCACGAGTAGGTATATATATATAAATACAGGTACCTAAATAGTGTTATATATGTATATAGACTCGTGAGGAAACCCGCAAATCCCACTCGAGTTCGAGCGCAGAAAATACCCTTGTACGAGTAATATGCGCTTATACATGTCGAGTTACATAAAGTACCATCAGTTATGCACACACCTATGGCAAATACACGCGTGTGTACACATGCTCACTGTCAGGATACCTTGTATATAGTATATATACCTCGCACGCGCTCAAAGTTTGCCTTTCCCAACCTCGGAACGGCAAACAGTGGGGGCCGTGTATATATACTTACTTGGAAGAAAAAAAAAAAAAAGGGACTTATTTGACCAATAAATAATTCGACAAACAAATTGATCCCCCTTGGACTATAAACAGATACTTAGAGGCACGCGCGCCCATCCCCTCGGGGGTACAACAGTTTATCGGTGGGTAGGTAACCCCCGAAGCTTTGGCCCGTCGGACGTATCAAATGGGGGAAATTTCGCGACGCCGCCCTGCGAACCCCTACTGTGAGAACACGCGAGCTATGCACGAAGGATCGAGGCCAGGAAGGGGGGGGGGGGCCCGCGGCGTGAAATCTCTATTATAGGCCTCTTTGCTCTCTCTCCCCCTGGCGCTGACAGGAGGCTGGTTAAGAGAGAGAGAGATCGTAAAGGGATCGCGTGTGCGGAGAAATTAGAGAGTCACTCGATGAGAGATCGCGATAAGGAGACACGAGATGTATGTGTACTTTGGTTGAATATTTATCCTCATTGTTGTCCGTACACACCAACTCTTTTCCCTCTCTATCTCTCCATCTCTACTTTTGTCATGTATCGCTATCTACCCTAACGTACGAGGTGTAGCTGACGAGGCTTGACTCCTCAATTTCTTTTATTTTCCCTTTTTTTTTTTTTTCTCGAGGAAAAAAAAAAAAAAAAAAGAAAATTTATTTATAAAACATTATTTCAACTCTAGTAAAACTATTATTCCAACCCCGAAATCCTACCTCTCGAAAACTGTACATCCCGTATCGCACACGCGCACTTACATACAAACGTGCCCGAGAGATAAATCACTTACGAGAGCCCAAAGCACACGCACACGCGTGTATAGTATAATACATATTTTCCCTTGCATCACTCGAGAGATATACCCACTGGCTCACCCTATAATGCGCAAACCGTAACAGTAGCCACAAGCACTCGTGACAAATTGAGATAAATAATCGTCGTTTTGCTCGGGTGTGTTTGGGTATACGTGGGTATCTTATACATCGGACGCGCCACTTGAAAACATCCGTCACGCCGATCACTTATACCTCGTATACGTACCGTGTATGGAAGAGCATCGGAGTCAGGCTTTTTCGCGTATACCCGATGACGCGTGAGAAAAACTCTGTTAAGTACGTGGACGCGTGGGGGATATATGCGTCCCACTCGCATTTTGTTTACGACACGCTTTCATACAATACACGCTCTTTGGTTCATTCATCTTTTTTTTTATTGCATCGTACATATGATGTTTGAAACAGACGATTGGCGAGGCCCGTCACCGCGAGCAAACGGTTTTTCACAGCAGCTCCAGGGTGTTCCTCTTGCCGTCGGAGACGAGGATGTCGTTGCTCGGCAGCACCAAAATCCCGGACACCAGGCCAAAGTGCCCGACCAGCGTGCCTTGAACGCCGTAGCTCCGCAGGTACGAGCCGGCCGGCGAGAACACCTGCACCCGGCCGTTCTCCGAGTCGCCCACGTAGATGTTGCCGCTGTCGTCCAGCTGCACCACCTCCGGCGACCTGTCGACACACACGAGTTTTGCCGTTTCACTCGCTAATGGCATGTAAAATTTCGGGTGTGTTACCGGTCGACTCACTTGAAGAGGCCCTTGAACGTCCCCAAGCCGCCGATCGAGAAGATCAGGTGGCCCCTGTGGTTGAAAACCTGTACGGAGGACCGGATGAAAAATCTCGAGTGAATCTTAAAAACGGAAGCAAAAAAAAGGGGGGGAGGGGTACCTTGATCTTGTTGTGGCCGCAGTCGGCGACGACCACGGCGTTGGCCGAGACGGCGACGTCGGTGGGTTGTTTGAAGCAGTGGACGCTCGCGAGGACCGCGCCGCTGTCAGCTCGGTTGTCCGCCGGTCCGATTCCGCCCTTGTACGCCCCGTCGACCCCGATGATCTGGACGCGGTCGTTGCCCGTGTCCGCGACGTAGATCCAGTTGCGCGACTGCAGCGCGGCCAGGCCCTCCGGACACCGGAACTTACCCCTCGAGCTGCCCTTGCCGCCTATCTCGCGGACCAGCTGGCCCTTGCGGTTGAACGCGTAGATCGTGTGTTTCCACTTGTCTGCCGGGCCAAACGTTACTTCGGTCATATACAAATGAACATGGTTTTTCCTACCTCGGGCGTTTTTTTATAGAGGCTGCTGGTAGGGAAAAATATATAGGATTCGCCATCGCACCGCGGCTACCTTACGCCCCTCGAGCCGCAAAATGGTACTTATCCGACGAAAACTATCATTTATCGCGTGTTGATTGCAATTTACCGGTGACGAAGACTTCGTGCAGACTCTCGACGTAGGCCACGCCCTGGGGCGCCATGAGCTTCGCGTTTTGGATTTTACGCGTCAGCTTGTACTGGCCGTCGAAGACGAGCACCGCCGCGCTTCCCGAGCAGGTCACGTAGATCTCGCCCCGGCGCGGGTCCAGCGCGATGCCCGACGGCCGCTGGAGCTCCTTCTTGTCGTAGATCAGCTTTGGTCTGCGAACCACTGTTATTGCTCTTTATTGGGGTTTTTTGAGGACTCAAATGCAAATTGTTGGGGTTTTTTTGTTTTTTTTTTCAGGTAAACTGTATACTTTGGTCACTACTTTTTTTTCTTTTCCTTTCACTGAAACTTAAAAATACGCGAGTTGAGTGTGTTGTGACATCTGGACTTCTTTGAAATAAAATGTAGTTAAAAAATAATAAAATGTATCGAAAATACTTGAAACGCGAGTTGGGCGTCAATTGCAAAAGGTGCTGTGTATGAAAAAAAAAAAAAAAAACATAATGACCTCTGCAAAGCCTTGGGGCTCATCTCCTTGTCGTGGATCCTACCGATCCCCACGGTCTTCGTCTCGACCATGTCGTCGAGCCTTGTCTGCCAGCTCGACGCGCTCGAAATCATTTCCGTGGTCTTCCGGTGCAGCTCCAGGAACTTTTCCACCTGAGGACAAACGAGATCAAACAACAAAACAATCCATCGAAGTACTTAAACAAGCCGAAGCGTTCGGGCGATTAATTAATCCTATACCCGAGATTGGAGGGGGAAACAAAAAAAAAAAAAACTGTCTACCCAGCTTAATTTATTCATCGGAGCCACAGCAGCACCCTTGTGGTGCAACACGCATAAGGGAGGGTAGGTGGGTAAGTATTTCTCGAAACTAATTGATTTGGAGCATTATTGCCGACAAATCCCCGCGAATGGATATGGAAAAGAAAACACACAAGTACTCCCTTCTCTCTCGTCCGTACCAGCTTTAAATCCGCAATCGCTCATTTCCCTGTATACATATATACCAAAGCATAAACCAAGTAATACACGTGTCTTACTTCGCTTGGGCGGTCCCCTCGCGATGCCTTTGGCCAAAGTTTTTCGCGACAATGGGGGTGGGGGACTGCCTACGCACGCACCGGCACGTGCGAGGCCAAATCCCCCCCCCCCTGTGTACCTATAGGTCCATTGTGAGCCGACGCTGCGGCAAAGTGCGAGAAAGCACATGTACAAAAGTTCGCGGGCACAAGAGGCGGCTTTTCCGCCGGCTATAGGGGGAATCCCCTCCTTCTCCCTTGCACTCCCTTTTGGCTTTGTGTGTTTTGTTGTACGCGTGTTTGTTCGATTGGCCGCAATTTAGTGCCACGTCGTTGCCTCCTTCATTTACGGGCCCGGGATATCTTTGCATTGCTCAACTGCTTGTTTTTCCACTTTAGATGAATTATTAATGACCAAAGAAATTTTTTTTTTTTTTCAAGGGTTCAAGGGTAATTTTGAATTTTTCATTCGCAGGTGAGGGTGAGTGGGTAATAGTTATTGCATAAATTAATTTTCTAAGGTACATATTGCACATGTTCTTCAGTTTTAACAACATTATATACTCTTGGAAAATTTTTCATCTCAGATGGACAGAAATCCAATATTGAAGTGTACTTTATTCGTGACGTTTCTGATTTTTATAATTTTTTTTTTCTCATCTACAAATTACATTAAATATTAATGAATCGTTGTATTGTTTTTTACAAAACGGCATGTATGCGAATTATTACGTGATTACACAAAAATTAAAAATCATTGAGAAAAACATAAATTATCGGGAACGCAATTTTATGGATTATAGATTAACTAAGAGTAAATTGGGAAAGTTCTAATAATTAAATTAAGATAGTTTAGTTACAACTGTGTCGTGTCAGTTTTGAGAAAAAAAAAAAAAAAAAAAATAAAAAAAAAAAAATCACTCCAACTTGGTAAACATATAAACAAAAATAATAAAACACCCCTTCAGTTCAAATTGACGGTACCTTTTTGAAGTTATTAATAACGAGGAAGAAATTTTTTTCTATTTATTTCATACAAATTAATATATCCTATCAGTATTAATTTTTTTAATGATCCATAACTTTTAAAGCACAACACAATACACCCATACACGTGGGTACAGATCGGAGCAACGATTTACTTAATCGTCGTCTAGTTATTCCACGACTTTGGCTTAAAAGTCCACCAAACACCAGTGTATCCACGCGTGTCGAACAAAAAAATCCCCGACTGACGTCTACGCGATATCGACAGGCGTCCTGTAAGCCACGGGCGAAAATAAAAGACGGCTTAAAAAAACAAAAAAACAATATCTGCCGCTCTATCTAAAACAAGTTAACAAAAAAAAAAAAGAGTTGTTAGGGGGGAGAGGAAACATCGGCAAAACCCATACATATAATGCTTCCAGGAAGCTCGAACCTCCGTAATCGGCCTAAAGGGGGTAAAAATAAGGCAGCGAGAGGGAGGGAGGGGGGGTATGTCATCCCGTAAAATAAAAATATCTGTGCACGCCGGCGCCAAAAGCCTCAAATTGGCTTTAGCCCCCTTGTGGATACTATTAACCGACCCCCCCCCCCTCGCTAAAGCGAAGAGGGTGCCGATGTGTGTATACCAGCATATAATGATACACCAGTTAGCGACGCGTCAGTTGATTTTCCCATGGGCCCGCTCGTGTTCTCGCTCTGCCATTATACGTATATATATACACAAGTTGCACGAGAGCTACAGGGTATATAGAAGGGCAGGGGGTGGGGGACAATATGTCGCTGTTGATGCTGCGGCTAATTTCACGGGGACCATATATATACATACATATGTAGGCTCGCGCGTGCGGGCGAACATCCCCTTGCGTGTATTTGTGTAGAGACGCGTATTGCTCCGGCCACTCGAGCAAACGGGAAATTTTGATTTTTGCGGATCATCGCATCCGGACGAGAGTGAGCTTGAGAACTCGTGCTTGTTGCATCGGCCGAGATAATTGCCGAGCGCCGGGGGTAAACATACGCGATTGCTGCTTCACGTCCTGCACGGTACACGCGCTTTCATATCGCCCAATTTACCGCGACGGATTGATCTGTTTTTACTAATTCGATCTTTAGTGCGGTTGGCTTTTTAACCCCCCCTCTACGCAAAGTATCGAGGATGCGAGCTCTGCTTGGATGAACTATATCGGGGAACGGTCCCCAAGTGACAAAAAAGGAATTGGGCGATCGTTGAGCCATCGGAGTGGAAAAGAGAAAAAGTGCCATTACACCGAGGTGAGTCGGGCTTTAAACAGCCGCGACGGCTCGAAGGGGGTGAAGAGAAACAAACGAACGAAAAAAAGTACAAAAGAGACGGAGTGAGAGAGAGAGAGAGAGAAGTTGAAGGAGGAGATCATGGCCGCTGGCTCGGGGCGCGTGCAAGTGACTCTTTATGGCAGAGGAGTGCGGCTGACGTAAATTATTAGGTTTCCGGGGGAGCGAGTGGGTGGCACGCACGGAGGGAGGGAGGGAGACGAGAAGACGTGACGTATCTGCTGGCTGGCGCGGGTATAGCAACGGAGGGGGTTGTTGAAGACGACGCTGCAGGCGTGGCTTGGACGTGTGGCAGAATCGGAGGGCCAGCGTGGGCGTGGCTATACCCACTTCGCTCTCTCTTTCTCTTAGCGCTCGGCTCGACTGTATATAATATATATGTATACACAACATCCATGTGCTCTCCGTGCTTGCGACAAATTGATAATATACACGTAATATATTCCAGAGACTGTACTCCAAATATGTATATACACGTCCGATTTTACGGCGAATGCATAATTAATCGAGCGGTATAATTTATACGGAGAGGATGCGTTGCGGGTTTTTGTCCCTCCAAAGCGCGAGGTATACCTATACCTGTCGTTTGAGGGATGTTTCATTGCTTTGTGCAAGTGTGTATGTTTACCCTCTGTGCGGCAAAAGTGTCGTTTTTTAAAATCTTTTTTATGGCAAATCCGTTGACTATCCGTAATTTGTTATGATTACTGTGTTCGTTGTATTACTTGTCACTTTATGGAAATCAATTTTATTTTTTTCTTCTCATCTATACGATAACCAGTTTTCATGTAAGCTACCTTGAGTATACGAAATTTAAGTTAAACAAATGAAAATGACACTTTTGCTGGAATAAAGTGTATAAATTTATTAATATGTTAAGGGCATGATTAATACGATTATATGTGATGGGGCAAAATCATCGTTTGTGAATAAGAAAAATCAATGAGATTCGTGCGACAGTTCGATGTTATTTAATTTACTTGATACTGAGTAAAAAATGTTAAATCATTTGACGACGAAAAACTACAGAACAACTTTACAAAGAGTATCCAAATATTTTTCATTCAATATTCAAGCTTGAACAAAATAAATTATAATTTAAATTATTTTGATCATAATCTTCTCTAGATGAGACATTAAATTCAAAGTTACGATTAAAATAACAAATGAGAAAAGTAATTGAATTACAATTGACGGTGCATATGTTTATCTTCAATAATTTTAATTTAAAAAAGCAATTAATTGAAACTAAGAAAGCTCGGTTTTTCAATAACCAGTTTTAATACAATGAATTTCGTTCATATCTCATGGTAATTACTCATGTCAAATAATTTTAATTTTAAACTCAATTACTGAAACACTACAAATGGGATTCGCGTATTTTATATTGTTTGCCATTTTTTATTCCAAATAAAGGTGGTTCAATAATAAATGTTTTCCCATCTGCTGTATTAGAATGAAAGTAATAAAAGTAATCGAGAAACAAATAATACTAAAAATGACTTTAATTCATGTGATTGAAATTAAATTAATTTTTTAATTACTAATCATCATTGTAAGTAAGTGGACAATACGCTGCCTTTAAGACTGGTACGTATAAGCTATTCACGAGATTCCAGCACCTTTTCCTTTTAAATTACTACAAGCAGCTATTCTCGGATCCCATGTGATCTATAGTCAGCTCAATAATTTGAGTAACAGGACCATGCCAACTGTCAGTTCCAGTCGCTAAACTTGTGTTGTTTTAGACTCTTCGAAGTACAGCCAAGATAAAAAAAAAAAAAAAAAAAACATTTTGACCGATTGGCTGAAGGGCTAACGTATACATTATATGGTATTACTGGTTAGCTCTAATGAGCTTGCGGAGTAACTATTTGTCGGTTCTGCGTGGGTGATGCAAAGCGAAGTTTTTAATAACGCAATTATGAGTGATATGGACATTATACATATATATGACCGGAAAGCTTAATCAGTTGATTGATTGGATTCAAAAATAATTGTTACGCAAAAAGTATGAATTACTTAATGATTTTGATACAATTTTTAGTAATTATAAGATTTTAAAGTGGCAGTTATCATATTTTATATACATATATTATTTTATTATGAACCTAACTGCGGGTACATCAAGAATCATGAAATTATCAGTAAAGTAGACTCGAGTTTATCTAATATAATTATATAGATTAATACCAAAATTTTTAAATCCAATCAAGTCTAAAAACTTTTCTTGAATAACATACTTGAGTCCCGTGTCTGTTACAACTTGTATTAAAAATATGTTTAGTTAATAAATATAATTATTCGTTAACATCGTTTTTTAATTATTCATAATTATCGATTAACATAATGTTTCCTATCGGTAGACCGAACATTTGTCATTTTATTTATTAATAACGATAAAGCTTAGAAATAATTATTGAACCACTTGTAAATTTTTAAGGCCTTGCGATGCACTTCTCATAAGTTCTGCGTAAAAAATAGTATTTTCACCGTTTTTAAGCACTTCCGACGCCATCTTGGATCGGGGATTTCGTCCAGTGGGGTATAAACGAGTGGACATTTACATGTAACAGCACCGCCTATGATTACTCTGATAGCACACAAGATCTTTTGTAAGAGACAAAATAAGTTTTCTAAATAATTATTGTGCAAAATGTTATTTTGGCTACTTTGAGTATTTTTTGGTACATTACGTCACTATAGGGCACAAAGTACAAACATGCGATTGTTGAAGGTTGGTGCCCGAGTCGCGTACAATGTTTTTCTTACCGAGGGCCCAAAGTGCAATTTTGCGCCCGTGGGCACACTTTGCGCCCAGTAAATCACTTGTGACCCAAGGGCGCAAAGCGGCAGTTGCACTTTGGGCCCATGGTAAGAAATGTAACTTTTCGACGTTTTAAGCTCCTTTGGCAGAAAAATCAGAATATTCGCCACGTAAGCCCCAGCGAAAATGGCGCTCACGCGACGAAAACTATTATCTTTCAGAATAATTGTCCATAACTTTTTCTGCTTTTTCAAATGAAATTTTGAAACAGTATTCTAAAGATAAGATATTCGATCTATATGAGAAAAAGCGGGTGTAAAATTTTTCTACATTTCTATAAAAAGTTGCACGACAAGACGTCGTTGAAGCGAGTTGTAACGTATCGTGACAAAAAAATATGTGCCGGCCCTATCACGGAAAATCCACTTTATACAACTGGATGATTTTTAAAGCTGCGAATTAAAGATTTTCCGAAAAAATTACAGTACCCACATTCAAGTTATTCTGGAAAAAAAGGATTAATTCCTAAATTTCATTGGTAATCGGTTGTAAAGAATTTTTTACAAATTTTCACCGACGCCAAACCGTCTTAGTATCGTAAAACAAGTAGTCACACACCGAATTCAAGCTCAATCGAAAAAATCCTCCCTCGGACCAATCTCATACCACATAAAATTTTTATTTATTTCACCCATAACCGATAGATTGATCTTTTTAGGTGATTAAGCATACAACCTCTGCTATCCCGTAGATCTAAAAATAAAAAATTTAAAAAAAAAACTAAAAGACTCGGAGCAACAATAAAATACATCGCCGGTAGATATAACAAAGTGAATAAGAAAAGCTCTCGAGGGACCATATATGTACCATTTATATACATGTCGGGCGTGCAGGCGCGCAATCGGGAAGCTCCTCCTATCAACACTATATGCAGCTAGCCGGCACTACAATTCAATCGCCTTTGGAAAATTCAAAGCACCGTATCGGAGCTACGTGTATTATAGAGTCCGGTCCTCTCGTCCGTTCTTACCCGTTTATCCTCCTCCTCCTCCTCTTTGCCATTCTCTCGGTAGCGTGTATACTGCACGTATACACACCAACCTCCACGGTATACCTACCCCTGCATCACAGCACAAGCGAACCGCGAACAAGAGAGACTCGATTTTGCTTCCCTCCCTCTCTTACACGGTATAAGAGCAAGCGGGAGAGAGAACAGTGGTAATGGCCTGTCAGAAGCAGACGCTCAGCCTCGTTTTATCTGCCGCGTGTGCGCCAAAGCTCCCTCTCCCTCAAGTATATACACAGGGGGCTGTACATATATACATACACACGCTTTGCAGGAGAAACTTCTTCGATCGATCCGCCTCTCTCTCTCTCTCTCTCTTTGCCGTGTATTAGGTGTGTATGTACCTATACGCGGGGTCCTTCCTTGCGTCTCCCTGTTACTCGTGTACACGCAAGCTCTCCTTTGATTTGCTTTTAATTGTTACACCCACCCCCTTTGCCGCACCGTGGCGGAACAATTTATCATGAATCGGCGCTATCGGAAGATGTATGTTTTCTTCTGTACCCCAAAAACCCTTCAAGAGAGAGAGAGAGAAAAGAAGAGTGAGTAATATTAATAGCCGCAAAAGGTTTAAAAGCACCGATTGTTATTTCACCCGCGGGAAAAGAGAGAAAAAGAGCGGGGGGGGGGGTCCAGCCACTCTACTCCTGCTCCTCCCGTACCTTCGGACTATGGCTGTTTTCTTCCCGTCCTCCGGCGTGCGCCGGTGGATCAATACTCGCAGCGAGGATTCTGCGGGAGACAGCTCAGCGTGAAAACGCCGATTTTATTTGTCAAGCGGGAGAAAGGCAGATATAAAGACCGATGAAGGGGGGAAAAAAAAAAAAAAAAGATTGTATAACAATCACGTATACAATATATACGTGTGTACACGCAGCGACAGTAACAAGCGAATGGCCAAGGCAAGGAGGGTAGAAAAAGAGGTACACCCACATCGAACGATTCTTCTCTCATTTGTACAGTTTAGAGCCATTCGAATCGTTGGAATATATATCGGTGCATGTCAAGTATGTGCATTTAGCGCTCGTCTTATATTGTATTTCTTTGTTTTTTTTTTTTTTTCTTTCTGATTACGCAACCTGTTGATAATGAAATGTGTATGACTCATTCGACACTTACTATGACAGCACGTCGATCACATATAGATCTCGATGAATCGAGTAAATTATAATACCTTATCCTTATCGTTGTCGATGCTATCGAAATTTTCGCTTTGCCTGGCCAGCTCGCCTTGCCACTCGAGTATTCGTCGTTTGAGCTCTGCCGCCGTGTTTTCGCCTTTGCTCCTGAAATCGTCGACGGCGCACAATTTTTTACTCTTCTCCTCGTGAAGGGCAGCTATTTTTGCGTCAAACTCCTTCGTGATTGCGTTTTTCAGATTATCCGTCTTTTCCTGCAATACGAGAGACATTTCATACGTTTCTTTTTTTTTTATCATAAACGTCTTCTCATTGAATTTGTCATCTAATGATCGGATAGATACGAGCACTCGAGTTGTTACCTTGAATTCGACAACCCGGTGATCCAATTTGTTGCTGGTGGCCTGCAGTTGGTCGATTATTTTTTCAAAGTGCTCCTTCAGCTGAGCTACGTGCTGCACCTCGCAAACTTGACAGAAAACCTGTTGGCACATTAAAACAACTCGCGTCAAGAGCTTACATTGTTTGCGGGGCTAATAGAATTTTTTTCTCATACATTAATACATCGTAGCTTGTACATCGTTTTTCGTTGCAAATTCACATTTATATCTATAACATTAGATTATCGTTAAATAATCCACAACTTCCTTTTCTTCTACAGTTTGGACTATCCCTTCTACACTGAGAGAAAAAAAAAAAGATAAAAATTACCGTTCAGTCATTAAGAGGCTTTTGACTGTTTGGAGGAGTAATTTTTATCACTAGTAAGATGATATTTACTGCCTGCCCATCAATTAAATGGTAAAAATTAGATTGCCAAAAGTCCCTATAGACACCAGATTACTATTCTCCCACAATAATTTATTTTTTCTCATTCAGCGTGCAATTTATCGTTTGAATTTTTGTCATAGTCCCCTCACAATTTCTCACCCCGTAATGACTAATAAAAATATGTTAAGAAAGGAAGCTCTGCCTTAGATTATTACAGCCAAATAAAAGAAAAGCTGAAAAATGTAGTCTGACCAAACGCGGACGTGTTCCCCTTCGTTGGGGAATAACCGATCCCCGGTTATTTCACCTCCCCAAATGTAAAATACCCAAACCTGGTTGCAGTGCTGGCAGAGGTCGACGGGCTCGCCCACTGTCTCGCACTTGGAGCACCTCGTGCTCTTATGTCTGGCCTCGATGGACAGGGGCGCAAAGTTCAAGTGCAAACTCCGAGGCCTGGCCTCGACGAAAGAACCATCGACTGCTCGAAGGACGCTTTCGATGCTCAAGTTTGGCGGCAGATTGTCGCGCGTAAAGTTTTTCGCTTCCGCTTTGCACACTGGACACCGCAGCACGTTCTCTACGGCCAACACGGTGGAAATTAAATTACAATTTTTTTCATAGATGATCAACTGATAGATACATCGCTTTGTTTTTATTTTACGAGGCATGAACAATTGATTGACTCCACATACGTTAGTGTAAATAATAGTTGAATTAACATATTATTTGACTTGGTGTTTGTGATTATGTATACGGGATGCATTTATACATTATATATGCGCGTGAAGGTGTAGTACACGCATTTTTGCATTCCTCCACGTAGAATAGTTATTTTAATCATTATTTACGTTTTTCATCCGCTATCATTTGAATCGAATCGGTTCAATCTCGCAAGTTCCTCGAAATTTTGATAACAAAGTATTTATGATAAAGCCATGGCGATCGATCTATCTGTATTTCAATCGCTCGACAGTTTATTACTTGCTCGTACGTATTTTTTTTATTTTTTTCCAACAGAAACAACAGTAAGTTTTTTTTCTTCTTTTAATTACATTATCGTGACTTATTTGACGTTACCCATCGGGTCTCATTGTCCATCGTATTTAAAATGATTTCAAGGATTTTTAATTAGCAAAATTGAAAATGACGAGTAATCGAGAACTTTCGATTCGGTATGGATTTTCAGGTAAGCATAGTATGTACACACATACCCTTGTTCCTCGGATCCTCGTCAAATTTCCATTCGAGGCACTTTTTGCAAAACGTGTGCTGACACGGCAGCATACGGGGGGACTGCATGATTTGCTCGCATATCGGACACCTGATAACATCCTCGAGTACGCCCAGTGTCGTTCTGGAAAGAACATTTAAAATACATAAAAAAAAAAAAAAATTTGAAAAAACATTCGTCTCACCTGTGTCGGTGCCTCAAGTTCTTCCTACGTACGACAACGTCCTCGGCTACGTAGCTCTTGGCGCTTCTCATCGCCGCCCTCCTCCTCGCTTCGACTTTCTCATCCTCCTCCGCGGCGTCGAAGCTTCTCCCGGCGAAGGACACCTGCTTCCTCAGCAAAGTTTTCAATTTGCTCGACATCCCACGGCGCTACCGATTCGTTTTCGCGCCCATCCGCGTGATGTATCAACCGCAGAAATCGAGGGAGCACTGAGGCGGTGAATTTTTTTTTCGACCCGACCGAGGCGGGGAGATAAAAAAAAAAAAAAAAAGATCGCGCGCTTTCAATTAACGAGTTCGTGCGAATCTATCGTAACTCTGTACACACCTATTAAATCATGCGTGTGTTCGGCTCGTTATCACGCTGCTATTTTTTTTTTTTTTTTACGTAACGCGTGTAGAGGCGTGTTACTCCTAAATTATTTCGTGCGCTCGCAATCTTATATCAAAAAATTTATAGCTGGAAGATCGAATCGCGCGTTGCTTATTTTTTTCTTTTTCCTTATCCTTATATCCCGCTCTTCTCCATCTTTGAGATAATTGTGTGGAATATATATGATCCAACGAGTAAGTACTCGCTTGATCGGTAAATTTCAACGGTTCAACAAGACGCCAAAAATATAGCCAAGCGTATAATACGTATGGATCGATATAGATCGAACAGCGTCTCGCTGCTCGCACACTTACGCCCCCGCAGTCTCATAACCTTACTTCAGTCCTCCGCCTGGCAGTCCTCGCTGGAATGTTGTTTACCTGCCGATCTCCATCAAAGAGAAAAAGAAAGAAAAAAAAAAATCGTCAGAGAACGCGCGCGTATATATGTGATCTAAAAAGTGGCAGTGATCGGTGAGCTGGTGAAAAATCGTTATCGATGCGTGGTGCAAGCGGGGACGACCAGTAGCTCGAGGGTGTTATGCGTCCCAGGCTCCTGGGGAAGCTGACGCTAGCCGCGGCGGGCCTCCTGCTGGCCTTTTACTGTATCTTCCTGCTCCTGGTTGGCCAAGCACCTTCCCCGGCTGGCTCCGTCCTCGAGCCCCGCAATGCCAGTCACCTGCTCCTCGGCGCCCTGTCGCCGACCAACGGTAGCGCAGCGACCGCCGAGCCTAGCAGGCCGTCCTACGACCTCTGGTGCATATTTACCAAGGTGACGAGCAACACGGCCATGCGCAGGAAGTTCCGCGTGTTTCTCGAGTCGCTCCTTCGGCACGCGACACCCTCACCCGGGGCTGGTATCGTCTTGCACGTCATCACGGACGACGAGAGCAGGCCCGTTGCCGAGAAGGTCGTCCAGTACTGCGAGCTCGTCACTAAAAAGTCTCTGAAGGTTGTTGTACCACACATACGTTTTTTTCATCCTCTAAAATGAGATTTCATGCAATGATAGTCTAAATTTTCTCTTGGAATCACTAAGTATATGATGCTTGAAAAAGCCCAAACTGCAGTGTTGACTGTAATAACAGCGCGTGTATGATTTTCCCAGGTGCAATACTACGACGTGAAAAAGTCAGCGGGGACGATAGAGGACACGGTCTCGGTGATGTCGCCGCACTTCAGCAGCAAGCCAGGAACTTACTACTCGGACGCCCTGTTCTTCCTTTCCCTCGGTTTGCACAGGATAGCCCCATCCGAGCAGGATTTGGCGGTGATGGTGGACGCCGACACCAAGTTCAGGGTGGACGCTAGACTTATCTTCCGAGAGTTTGACCGTTTTGGGGAGTCTGCTCTGTTTGGACTGGCTCCGGAGCTCTCGCCTGTCTACAGACACGTTTTGTACACGTACAGGAGGAAGCATCCGAAAACCATGTTTGGCGAGCCGCACTACCTTGGTGGCTTTCCGGGGTACAACAGCGGCGTCATACTCGTCCATTTGAAGAGGCTCAGGGAATCTCTGGAGTACGATCAGATTGTTGGTAGGGACAGCGTGGAACATATGGTTGAGAAGTATGAATTCAAGGTAATTGTCACTTTGTAATATGTCAGTGGTGGGTGACAGTTGAGTCATTTGTTATTGATTTTTTTTTTTCATTATTTTCCTTTCAGGGACATCTCGGTGACCAGGACTTTTATACGCTGTTGGGGATGGAGAGGCCGGAATTCATACACACGATAGATTGTGGCTGGAACAGACAGTTGTGCACATGGTGGCGGGATCGCGGTTACGCTGACGTTTTTGCTAACTATTCCCGCTGCGATTCCGAGACGAAGCTCTGGCACGGCAATCGCAATACGCCGATTCCGGAAGATTAATATGCACGTACGTGGAGGGAAAAAGTTTACTAATTTAAGAGATTTTTTATAAAAGGATCGCTTAGCTCGAAGTAATCCCGAGATATTATAGTTCTTCCAGAAACATCTTAATTGTTTTAAGTATTTTAACAAAGAAGTAGATTTTAACCAAGAGTATTATTGGGATGGGCTCCCTAGCGTGTAAATATACCCATATTGTGGATACCTCATATTTTTATTCTTAAGCATGCAGTGTCAGAAATCGAAAAACGTATGAGATCTATCAACTCCTGCGGTTTTTTAAATCTAAGCAAATTCTGAGACTGCATATTGAAAGCTGACATATGTTAACTGAAAGTCTAAAATGTCTACCCTGTTGCGTGGAGACACAGTCGATCCAACATGGATTGCCTGGTCCAAATTCAAAGTACGATCAATAGAAATATAGGGGCTTAGTACTGTAAAAGAGTGTTAGTTCAAATAAAATAAAAAAAAATAAACCCAATAAAAATTAGTACACTAAATAGAGTGGAAGGGATTGAATCAAATTAACGACAAAGGATTCCCAATGAATAAAGAAAAAATAATAAAAAATGGCCTAATTAAATAAAGAAAATTGATAAATTATAATGCTAAAATTTATTATTATGAAATGTCTGAAATGAGCAAATAAAAGGGGGAAGGGATTGACACAATTAATAACAACTAATTAATGGGAAAAAGCCGGTGGCATAAAAAACCCAGATTTATTAAATCAACTTGGAGTGTATACAATTGAAGAACAGATTAAACTAATAATAATACTGACAACTAGAACGGTGGTAAGCGTGTGTTGTGTTGATGCGTGAATGTTTAAGTGTGTGCGGGAGGACCTGGTGGTAACGACTCCCAGTGTGTGAATGCGAGACGAGTGAGTGAGGAGTGATCTCCTCTGCGAACCGGCGGGCCCTGCACGGTCGCACGAGTCAGCGCGAAGCTGGTGAAAGCGGGCCGACGCCCGGAAGTCGAAGTTGACTACCACCTGCGGTAGTTTGCGATGACGGTTGTTATGAGTAGTGTGTTCGGGTGGGGACCCTGATTCCGGAACGAGAATCGGAATGAAGCGGACGAGATATGGAGTGATGATGACGGGATGACAATGTGCACTGAATAAGGTGTAATAGATGTATGATATGTACGATATGTAGTGACAAGGTTAAATGCGGATGGATGGAGCGAAGACGAGGTTAAGATGATGCTACGTGCATACAGAGATGCGAGACCAACGATGATGACTCGTATAACAGATGGGATGACTGATAAGGTGGTTAGTGGCGTGCTCGAGAAAGATCGTGACGGTGGGTGGTGGTCGGTGAAGTTGAGGTCGATGGAAGGTTGGACGATGGGGAGAGAGAGAGATAATGTAGAGCAAGCGAACGGTGTCGAGATGACAGGGGGGGGGGGCGTGCAGGGAAGGAACAAATGACGAGCTAGTATGATGTTGACAAAAACGGTTTCGAGGAAAGAAGGATTGATTTTAGGAAAGGGGAGACAGCATGAATAAGAGATGAAAGGGTTATGATGTATGTGAGTATGAATAAGAGATTGACGGATGAGCGAATGAATTGACGGTTTGTTGCAGAGGATGTTGAGATGTAGCACGAGTACGCAAATGCAGTTAGTGGCGAATGCGGAAGCTGATAAAACGTGGGTGATGGACTAATTAGGTGAAGAGAGGTGTAAGAGAATGTCGAGTCTATGAGTGAAGATGAAGATAGAAGGAAAAAATATGAGAGAGACTTAAGTTTCAATGACGATGTCCTGAGTCCTGGGGCTCGATGACAGCGGCGAAATCTCCTGCAGACGGTACAAACTGTAAGCGGTAAAACAAGCACTAAGCGAGATATTAACGATGCTTCCAATTCGGCGTGTCAGACAAGAGAGAGCGTGCAACCGAAAAAGCAAAACTGTCAAATCCTGAAGCCCCGCCCCTACCACCACCGTACTGACGGGACACGAGCCAATCAGCGGCGGGTGCAGGCGCGCGCAAGGCTCCAGGAGAAATTAGAGTGTGTTCGACTCTGAGTAGCATGCGATTCCGCTCCAATTCCGTCCCTCGACGGAACAGGCTCCCCCCGTTGCGAGAGTATGCGAGCAAAATTGTCGTGTTCATGTGTGTGATGTGTAGTCGTGTGATGTGTATACACGGCGCAATATTACATGGATTCCAGTAAAGGGCACAAATCGGTGACATTTCTTTCGTAGACTCCTGTTTTGGTTTTCAATTTGACGACTCTGATGACACCATCGCTTCCCGGGTGAACCTCTGTCACTACTCCCAGTGGCCAATGATTATTTGGATGATTTTTCTCAATTAGAATGACGACGGATCCGACCCTTATTTCACCTTTGCCTTCGAGCCACTTTGTTCGTTTTTGTAATTCATGGAGATATTCAGAATGCCAACGCTTCCAAAAGTCCTGCCGCGCCTTCACAATGAATTTCCATGCGGGAAGTCGATTATCTGAAACGGAAGTCAAATCGTGATCAGGCAACATCGTGAGAGGACGGCCAATAAGAAAATGCGCGGGAGTAAGGGCGGCTGGGTCATTTGGATCGCTTGACATGGAGCTAATGGGACGCGAATTTAAGATTGATTCTATTTCGATGCAGAGGGTGTTAAGCTGTTCAAACGTAAGTATTTGCCTTCCTATAACTCGCTTTAAGTGATGTTTAAACGATTTAACGGCGGACTCCCATATCCCCCCAAAGTGTGGTGAAGCTGGTGGATTGAAGTGCCAAATGATGTTCTGAGTTACGGCGTAATTGTTGATTTTATCGCGGAACGACTCTGAATGAATGAGATTATAAATTTCGCGCAACTCGTTGTTCGCCCCGACAAAATTAGTACCGTTATCTGAATAAACATGGGATGGAATTCCTCGACGTCCTATAAACCTTTTAAAGGCTCCTATAAACCCTTCGGTTGTCATATCGCTCGCTATCTCTATGTGGACTGATTTGGTGGGCATGCAAATAAACACACAACCATAAGCTGGCAAAACTACTCGATTCCTGAACTTTTTCTCCTTTATGTTAATTGGACCAAAATAATCTACTCCTACGTGTTCAAAGACCGAAGCTTGTTGCACGCGCGCTTGGGGTAAATCGCTCATTTTTGCCTGTAGGGTCACGGGTCTATGTCTGATGCACGTAACGCAACGTCTAACAACACGCCTAACCTGATTCTTTCCATCTAGCAACCAAAAACGTTGACGAATTTTATACAACACCCCTTGAATTCCCGCATGCAACGACGAATGATGAACTTCCCTTATGATGAGGTCGGTTACGTGATGGTATGATGGCAGTAGTATCGGGTATTTCTGTCGGTCAGGGATTGTCGCACGTCGCAATCGGCCTCCTACTCGCAACAAGCCATTCGCATCTATAAAGGGGTCAAACGCGGCTAACTTCGTATTCTTCGTACTCCCCGTTTTCTCGATTTGAGTTATCTCCCTTTTGAAATGCTCTTGCTGTATAAGCCTTAGTAGTCGAATCTCTGCTCTGGTTCTCTCAACAAGTGATGGTGGACCTTGAATTCGGTCGGTTGAAAAACGCCAGCGGAGACAATACGATAAAGAATTGATTAACGCAAAATAAGATGACTGACGTTTGTAGAAAGGCTCGATTTGAGATGATTCCTGAAACGACAAATTTGAAACAACTGGTGATGTAAACTGTGAAGGTTCCATAGTCGACATCAAACACGTGGACGCTCTTAACCCAGGTAAATTGACAACGCTGTTTCTTTCTGATTTTGGCCACTCCTTCTCTGGACTGTACAACCAAGGCATTCCCTCGCTCCATTCCCTGTTCCTTATAAATTCAGCTGGATTCTGACCCCGAGAGAGAATATCGGCAAAGTTGTTTTTGCTCGACACATGACGCCATTCAACCGTTGTGGCTAGTTCCTGAATCTCAGCGACACGATTTCCTTCGAAGACCTTTAGAGCCTGAGGTGATTTTTTGATCCATTGTAGTACAATTTCAGAATCTGACCAAAATACAACCCTGCTTATCGAAAACTGAAAGGATTCCCTAGATTCCTTGAATAACCTAACCAAAGTTAATGCGCCGCATAATTCGAGTCGGGGAATTGTTGTTTGTTTAACTGGAGCGATACGAGACTTTGAGCAAGCTAAGCGAACAAGAACCTGACCAGACCTATCTACTGATCGAATGTACAAACATGCCCCATATCCTCGCTGACTCGCGTCACAAAATCCATGCAACTCGGTCTTCACTATTTGTGGTGAAAGGAGATGTCTTGGAAATGAAATTTCCTCCAGTAATTCAATCTGCTCTGCAAATGTCGTCCACTTGGTATGGAGCTCCTGGGGCACCGACTCATCCCAACCGACCTTAGCTTTCCAACACTCTTGCATGACTAGCTTTGCCGTAAACACTACCGGCCCTAACAATCCTAGTGGATCAAAAATTTTAGCTATTTCCGACAAAATATTCCTCTTTGTGATCGTCTTGGACAGCGAAATGGACTTAGTGGAATATGAAAATCGGTCCATTTGTGGACTCCAAGACAAGCCTAAGGTTTTAACGACGGAATCTCCCTCTGTTGCAAAATTCATCCCAAAATTTCGCTCATCCAAACTGTCGAGGGCGTGTTGGTGATTCGATGCCCACTTTCTTATTGTGAATCCTCCTCGAGCTAACAATTGGATCAAGTCATCACGAATTCGCAAAGCTTCTGGTAATGAATCAGTGCCAGTCAAGAGATCATCTACGTAGAAATCGCGTTTCAATATTGTGCTAGCCAGTGGAAAATCTGCCCTTTCATCGTCCGCCAACTGCTGAATTGTCCTAATAGCTAGAAAAGGTGCTGACGATACGCCGAAGGTAACGGTGTTTAATTCAAAGGTTCTAATCTTGCCCTGATGTAGCCAAAAAATTCTTTGATAGTGTCGATCACGAGGGTCTATTAGGATCTGTCTATACATCTGTCCTATATCGGCTGTCAGTACGTAAGTGTATGAGCGGAATCGAAGCAAATGAGTAAAGAGTTTTTGTTGGATCGTGGGGCCTACCATGAGCACGTCGTTTAATGAAAGATTCTTGTCCGTTTTTGCCGACGCATTAAAGACGACGCGGGTTTTAGTAGTGGCGCTAGAGGGTTTAAGTACTGCATGGTGGGGCATATAATAACCACTAACTGGGTCCTGATCGATCAACGTCATATGTCCTAATTCGATATACTCTTGCATGACCTTAGAGTATTCTAGTTGAAGATTGGGGTTCGCCTTAAATCGGTGTCGCATAGCCTGTAATTGTCGGAACGCCTTGGAACGCGAATCGCCAAATTGAGGATCTATTTCTCTAAAGGGTAACCTAACCATATATCTGCCGCTTGAAGTACGCCTAGTACTCCTAACATAATGTTCTTCACATGCCTTCTCCTCAGAAGAATACACCAACCTATTTCCAACCTCCTCCAACTCCCAAAATCTAGTCAACTCTGTGTCTAACTCAACTATACTGCAGGTAGCCTCGGACTTGCTGTCTTGATTCAACCCCCCAACAATGACCCAACCTAACTGTGTTTTCTGGAGATATACGTCGTATTGATCTCGAGACAAATGGACCTGGCCAATGGATAAGAAGGACAAAGTTTCTCCGGAGCCTATAAGAACATCGACTGGACGGGGAATGTGGAATTGAGGATCAGCTAATCGAATTCCTTTGGGAAGGTCGATTAGCTCTCGTGGAAATGGTTCGCTTGGGATCGCACTGGTTATGGTTGGAACGACAAGACAGTCTAAAACCGTATGAAATTCACTGAAACGCGAGTGGATCTCGATTTGGATGCTACCCTTGGAACTAGTGCCAGCCCCTCCAAATCCTTTGATGGGCATCGCCTGATTCTGCACTGGAAGTCGGAGCCGTTGAGCGAATTTTTCGGTTATAAAATGGTTTGTTGAGCATGTGTCTAGTAAAGCACGACCCTCGACGAACTTTCCCTGATTCGACTTAACGTGAACAACAGCACTCATTAATAACTGAGATGTACGAGCTCGAGAGACAGCGCTAAACACGTCTAATCCTAGTCACGTCGATGAAAAACCACCTTCGCCACCACCACTGAGATTTCCGTTGGGCTGGACTGGATTCTGGACCGGCCTTGAGTCTGTATGGAGCAAAGTGTTATGGTACCGATCGCAACGTTTACAATGACCCAACGTACACTTTCCCCCGTGGGATCGCAGACAATTGAAACACAACCGGTGAGACCTAACGAAATCCCAACGACCTTGGACTGGTAACTTGTTGAACGCAGGGCATCGGAACAATGAATGCGACTCGCTACACTGCACGCACGACGGCTCAGATCTGGTTACGAAGACGCGCCCACCATCGTTCAGTTTCCGCGCCTTTCGCATATCGGAATCCTGCTTGACCGTCGATTTCCCAGCTGCTGGCTCGCTGCCTCGTGGCACATCAGTCTCCATGGTGTAAAGTCTGGACGCAACTCCATCTACAAACCTGTAAAACTGTTCGAGGGTTGGAAGCTCATCTACCCCTAGCGAGTCCTCCCACTTCTGCCTAATAGAAGGGGGTAAAGCTCTCTCTAACAATCTGACAATCATACGTGGAGACTCTGTCACGCCTAAGGATTCAAGAGTATTTAAATGCTGCTTGACATCATCCACCATCTTTGAGAGATCCTTGGACGTAGCGGATTGAAGAGGACTAATATCAAGAATAGCGTCGAGGTGTTTTGATACTAAAATGCGTTTTCGCTCGTACGAATCGATGAGAGTTTTCCAAGCGACACTGTAATTTTTCTCACTCACGTCATAAATCGCAACCTTTTTCAATGCCTCACCCTGCAGCGTGTTCTTCAAGTACATGAACTTAACGAGATTATCTATATCATTACGCATGTGGATCATAGTGTGGAACGAGTTTTTATAAGACAGCCATTCCTCGTGACCACCACTGAACTTGGGGAGCTCTGCAACGGGAAGCTTCAAGAGATGTTGCTTTTCGATGAAAGTCGACTGACCCATGGGTGCTCCTATATTTGACGCCCCGATGCCTCCATTTCCCATTCCCGCGATCCTTCCCGCAAGGCTATAATATTTCTGAGAAACATCTGTCCAGCCCTCTACTTCCAGAACCTTTCCCTGCTCTACACTCAACGCGTCTGTCAGATCTTCAACCGCTTGAAACCTCTTAGTCAAATCTCCTAGTCTTAAATTCGCATTCATGCCGTCTACCTGACCCTTTGCTATCAATTCGTCTAAGCCCTTTAGCCGAGCTTCAAACAAATTAACCTTGACTACTAATTCCGAGAGGTCTTGCGAGGGATTATTGTCGTCGTTGACCATGGTTACAAGTTAAGTTAAATCAAACAATAAATGGGTTTATTCCAATAAGTCAATGACGACAATACTTAAGCCTTAAATACTGTAAAAGCGCTCGATGAAATTTAAAGGGGTCTTGGTCGGAACCGCTCAATCAAATCTAATATGGAACACAATTTTTATGAAGGGAAATGAAACCAAGGGTCACAAGTTAACAATCTAAACAAATGGCCTAAAAAAAAACTTAAATTGACTAAGCATCGCAAAAGGGGGCTTAAATTATACTCACGCACTGACACTTATTATTATAATTTACCGGTTTAGGCAAGAAGAGACAAAATAAAGGTCACTTAGCTGTAGAACTTGAAAAAATGTAGACAGGCTGCGGCCGCTGGGAGAGAGGTGTCCGGTGAAGCGATGATGTTTTGCCGACGAAGAGATGATCTTGCAGCTTGACGATGAGTGATGAGAATGATGCAGCGTGAATTCCACCTCACAGGAGGCACCAAAATGTTGCGTGGAGACACAGTCGATCCAACATGGATTGCCTGGTCCAAATTCAAAGTACGATCAATAGAAATATAGGGGCTTAGTACTGTAAAAGAGTGTTAGTTCAAATAAAATAAAAAAAAATAAACCCAATAAAAATTAGTACACTAAATAGAGTGGAAGGGATTGAATCAAATTAACGACAAAGGATTCCCAATGAATAAAGAAAAAATAATAAAAAATGGCCTAATTAAATAAAGAAAATTGATAAATTATAATGCTAAAATTTATTATTATGAAATGTCTGAAATGAGCAAATAAAAGGGGGAAGGGATTGACACAATTAATAACAACTAATTAATGGGAAAAAGCCGGTGGCATAAAAAACCCAGATTTATTAAATCAACTTGGAGTGTATACAATTGAAGAACAGATTAAACTAATAATAATACTGACAACTAGAACGGTGGTAAGCGTGTGTTGTGTTGATGCGTGAATGTTTAAGTGTGTGCGGGAGGACCTGGTGGTAACGACTCCCAGTGTGTGAATGCGAGACGAGTGAGTGAGGAGTGATCTCCTCTGCGAACCGGCGGGCCCTGCACGGTCGCACGAGTCAGCGCGAAGCTGGTGAAAGCGGGCCGACGCCCGGAAGTCGAAGTTGACTACCACCTGCGGTAGTTTGCGATGACGGTTGTTATGAGTAGTGTGTTCGGGTGGGGACCCTGATTCCGGAACGAGAATCGGAATGAAGCGGACGAGATATGGAGTGATGATGACGGGATGACAATGTGCACTGAATAAGGTGTAATAGATGTATGATATGTACGATATGTAGTGACAAGGTTAAATGCGGATGGATGGAGCGAAGACGAGGTTAAGATGATGCTACGTGCATACAGAGATGCGAGACCAACGATGATGACTCGTATAACAGATGGGATGACTGATAAGGTGGTTAGTGGCGTGCTCGAGAAAGATCGTGACGGTGGGTGGTGGTCGGTGAAGTTGAGGTCGATGGAAGGTTGGACGATGGGGAGAGAGAGAGATAATGTAGAGCAAGCGAACGGTGTCGAGATGACAGGGGGGGGGGGCGTGCAGGGAAGGAACAAATGACGAGCTAGTATGATGTTGACAAAAACGGTTTCGAGGAAAGAAGGATTGATTTTAGGAAAGGGGAGACAGCATGAATAAGAGATGAAAGGGTTATGATGTATGTGAGTATGAATAAGAGATTGACGGATGAGCGAATGAATTGACGGTTTGTTGCAGAGGATGTTGAGATGTAGCACGAGTACGCAAATGCAGTTAGTGGCGAATGCGGAAGCTGATAAAACGTGGGTGATGGACTAATTAGGTGAAGAGAGGTGTAAGAGAATGTCGAGTCTATGAGTGAAGATGAAGATAGAAGGAAAAAATATGAGAGAGACTTAAGTTTCAATGACGATGTCCTGAGTCCTGGGGCTCGATGACAGCGGCGAAATCTCCTGCAGACGGTACAAACTGTAAGCGGTAAAACAAGCACTAAGCGAGATATTAACGATGCTTCCAATTCGGCGTGTCAGACAAGAGAGAGCGTGCAACCGAAAAAGCAAAACTGTCAAATCCTGAAGCCCCGCCCCTACCACCACCGTACTGACGGGACACGAGCCAATCAGCGGCGGGTGCAGGCGCGCGCAAGGCTCCAGGAGAAATTAGAGTGTGTTCGACTCTGAGTAGCATGCGATTCCGCTCCAATTCCGTCCCTCGACGGAACATACCCAAAGCTCTTTACTACAAAGGATTTAGATGGCAGTTTTTTCGTGGTTGTAAGAAATATTTCAAATAAATTTTTTTAAAAACGTCAATCACCCATAGCTACTGGATGGTAGATTTTCGGTTAACTAACGTCAGAATTTTCTTGGCGATCTTACTGTGATTTCGAGCGCAATATATGACATCTCTAAATCAGAACTGAAAGTTTTTATCAAGATCTGAAATTGTTAGTATCAATTCAAAGTATTATAAATGTTTTGCGTTAATCCTTTACTAATATATTTTAGATTGTTTGTTCTTTTCTTTTCGTAATAAACTAGTGACAACAATCTGGTTGATGGCCATAAAGAATCTTGGATTTTACTTGGTCTTCCGTCTGTTGGCATTTTTATTTTACCTGACTGTACATTTACTATGTTACAATTTTTATGAAAGCAATAAAATGTAAGAAGGATTTATAAAAAAGTACTATTTTTATTTTTGATTAATTTTAATGAAACTTTAAATTATAATATAATAACGCTTTTATATAAATAATAGGTTACAGTAGCCACATTATTTTATAAATTGAAATATTAGGAGACAATAATTAAATACAATAATGACAATAACGTGTATTTACAAAACAGCTTGCTTCAATTTTTGAACATGGCCTTACAATTGCGCGAAAATATTTTTACAAAATATCATTCTCTCTAAATTTTTTTTTTTACAGACTCCTTGCATTATAATATGCAGATCGTATTCTTTTTACGATCTACTAAAATTTGGCAAATTTTTTTTTTTTTCGAACAAACATTAAAAAACGAACTTATTATTAACAAGAATGAAAGATATTAGTAAAATGAAAGAGGATAATACATTTTTCTACGATTTGAAATAAGAGTCTATCCTTTGAAGGATCAAATTACCAGGTATGTTTATTAAATGTACTTGGCGGCTTTGATACTTATAAAGTCTTTTCATTCTTTCCCTAGTGTTATAACATTCACATACGCATAAATTCGTTGTACAATGCATTAAATTAAGATGAGTGTTACCTTTGGTCCCGTTGATAGAATCTTACAGTTTAGAATGATTGATTAGAATGTTTATTAGTTAGTAGATAGTATGTATAAAAAAGAACGTCTTCGGAAAATAGACATGACTATTTATGTGAAAAATTGGAACAATCGTCAGACGCTTGTTCATATTTCTTTTAATTACATCTTTCATTTGTATTGGATGAATATTTGGACAATTATCAATAATAATATATTATAATTTTTTTTAGACGACACAAAACTTACGATCGATAACATACATAAAATGAGCACCAAATTTTTTTTTTTTTCTTCAGTTATTATAACGACAAACTTATCCTTCTTCCCAAGAAAATTATATTACTAACGCCATTATTTACAGGAAGTAATATCTGACGTTTGAGACGAAAAATACGAGTCTTCATATGTATACTTTTTTTTTTTGTATTTTTTAAAATACTTTTATGAAAACAATCAACAACAATAATATTCAATACTTATAATCATAAGTCTCAAACGTCTCTAAAATTAAACCATACGATTTTAATTCTCGCATGACTAATGTAACTAACATTATGACTGATTGACAACTAGCAACTTTTGCTGTTGGACATTTAATTGAAATCTGTCCTCTCGCTTCAGGCTTTGTTCCCTTATAAACCAACAAAAAAAATCCTCCTTCAACTGTGACCCATCGAAACTCAACATGTTTCGGCAGCCTATAATACAAATTACATTCTCTTTAATATCATTACACTTGAAACCAAAAAAAAAAAAAGTAAAGAAAAAAATGTCAGTCACGTACCTTTTTCAACTTTTCTCGACCACCGAAATTTCGGATCGACTCCAGCAACTGATCTCTGGGATCTTGCTGTATCATAGCGAGACTCGACTTTGGTCTCGCGTTCACGCTCTTCAGCGTGACTCCCGTGATGATCGGCATTGTCGGTGGCTTCGGCACCGTACTCGTATTATTTTTCTCCAAACCATTGAACGCCTTCGTCACCGGCGCAGGCGTGGTTTTCGTCTGTCCATTCATGAACCTAAAATTAATGTAAAAAAATCATAAGTTTTACACCCGTAACTCTTCAATTTTTGTTTGAAAAGAAAAAACTTACCTGAAGCTCGTCTGCTGCTGATGCGACGGCATATCGTTGTCGTTGTTATTCGTAATACCCACAACCGAAGTGTAACGTTTGACGGCCGGCACTGGTCCGTTCGTTCGGTTGTGCTTGAAGCTAGCCACGCTCACATGAGAGTCCGCGAAGCCATTCACTCTCGGCGTACTGACACTGTCACGTTCGAAATACTCCGAGTGACGTTGTTGGGGAGGAGCGCGTACGGTTACAGGTGGTTTTGGTCGCATGCGCACTTCCTGGCCAAAGGCTTTTGTTAATTCGCTGAAGCTCACCTGCAACACGAGGCACACAATATGTTATTGTTTGTTTTTCCCCCAATTATACGTCAATCAATGAAAAGACTTACCGAGCTGGTGTCTACGCTCGGTTCATCCTTTTGCATCTCGGGCTCCTTGGCGTTGACCGGAATCGGTGCAGGTTTGAGCTGAACCGGTATCGTTTTACCGACCTGCACCGAGGTCGTCTTGGGCGAAGCTGGCTTCTTTTCGTCCGTAGGCTCGGAATTGAGACTGACGACGGTTCTGGCGCCCGAGAGCGCGCTGCCACCCAGCTTGTAGTCCGTGTCGCTCTTGATTTGGACGTTGAGGCTTGGCCTCTCGGCCCAGCTGCCGAGACTGATGGCCGGTGGACCGGCGTAGGTGTAACGCTTGCTTGCCTCGTAATTGCGCCGTTGCGTGGCTGGACGCGGTTTAACCTCCGAGTGAGAGACAACTGGCGGGGAAGTGGCTCGCAGCTCCTCGCGCAGAGATTCTTGCCTGTCAAGTGCGTGCGAATCAAGTTGATTGTACAGTTTTAATGAAAATTTTCGTGATCGAAGCATCTTACCTTTCCCTCGCGGAAAAGCTATCGCTGCCGTTTTTGTGATCATTCGTATCAGTCGCTTGCGCATTTTTCAAGTGCGGTAAAATACTCTTCAGTACCTAAACAACGGCAATGTAGTGAAAATGTGTACACGATTTAAAAAATTGGATGAAACAATTTGTTCAAAAATCCACCTGCAAGGACTGCAATTGTTTCTCGGGGGAGGGATCCTCCTGCCTCTTGAGAATATTTTCCCTCCACTGCGAGAATTTCTCTTTCCTCGGCAAATCGTCGTTCGTCGTGTTCACGTTAGCCAGACTCGTGTATTTCCTGGGCAGCTCGCCGTTACTTTCGACACTCGGACGCTCGCCAATCTTCTTCTCGTCTCGGCTGGTCTCTTGATCACCCGTCCTGTTTTGGAACTTCTCGTTCGACGCCAAAACAATGTAACTCTTCGACCTATGCACCGGCTTATCCCTCAAGACCTCGTGCCTTTCAGCTGAAACAACACACAACAGGATAAGTGTGTCGTGCTCGCTAGATAAGACAGTAAAATGGGATTGCAAGACTCACCGAACTTGGCCCTATCATCGACTAGAGGCATGGAAACTCTCTCCATGCTTAGGGCGTTCTTGAGGGTCGAGGCCTTCGCGCTCCTATCCTCGTTGTAGTCCGTGATATTCTTGCCCCTCGTAAGAGTGGCAAAGGTACCAAGGATCCTCGCCTCGGTGTGCTCTATCTGCATCGACGGCGGTGGCGACTGTTCCACCGGCTCGAAAATGTCGAGGCTTCTTTGCCTCGAGTACGTAGTTATCGTAAAGTTCGCCAGGTTGTTCTCCACGGGAGCGATTTTTGGAGCGTAAGAGTAGTCTCGCGTGGCCTCGACCGGCACCGCCACGGGCTTGCCGCTGCTTATCTTCGTCTCGAGCTCGGATATCACTTCGGCCTTCTTCTGCTCCGTTGCGTCGTTGGACAGCAATTGCTGGTGTGGTATTATTGGCTTCGGTGGCTTTGGCTGAGCAAAGTCCATGGAATCGGTGACCAATGACGGCTCGATTTTTTTCACCGCTTCCTTTGGTGGTGCCGATTTTTTCACCGCTGTTTGCTTGGGCTGATGGATCTCCGCTTCGATGGAAATCGAGTCCTTTTTGTTGCCGCTGCTCTTGGCCGATGGAGCTGGATCAAAATGAAACGTATTAACCGGGATATCGGTACGACGAACCAACAAAGACTAACCGGCGGGCTCCGCGTCACTGTCGTCCCGGAAGGCGCTCGGCGGTGCGGGTATCTGGTACTCCCAGTCGCCAATGGACAGGTCCTCGCCGCTGGCCGACACGTAGTCGCTGGTGTCCTGCTGAGAGGCCGCAGTCAAGTTCTGGGCCGATCCGTCGCTCGACGACGTCACCAGTTGCTCTTCCTCCTCGTCTGCTTCGGTCCGTACGATCGACTTGGCTGTGCTTTCTAAAAACGAAGACGAGAGAGAGAGAACGACGTTTTGTCCTCGTGAATATTTATGAGGAGAAGCGTATCGCGCGTATACACGTATACACAAATTTTACTGCCACGGAATTCGTGGATCTCGAAAATCGGCCGATCGCCGTGCTGTTGTTATTATTTGATTACGCGGCACGTAGGAGGAGTATATAGAGGAGGAACGGATGACTGCTTTTTTTAACGAAGCTCTTTTAGTTTCGAGCCGTGAACCGAAGAGACAAGCGAAACTTACATTTATCGAGTTGTTGAAAAAAAAAAAAAAAAAAATCTGCGGCTCATTTCGCGATGATATTCCGTTAAAATACAGGGTATATATACAAGTATAGGTACTCACTGTCGTGAGCCTTGGGCTTGGCGTCCAGGCTAGCGTGTTTCGGCTGTTTTTTCTGCTTCTGCAACTCGCCACCGAAAGCAAGAGGTGGACCGGCGCCGTCCTCTCGATCCTCGGAAGTGGGTGACGGTGAGGGTGGTACGAGCGCCTGCGACAACGTGTCCGAGACCTTTTGGAGTAGGATGTCAGTGTCCGTGGGTGCGGCTGGCGTCGTCGCTGCTACCGATGCTGTTACGGCTGCCGGTTTGCCTGTCGATTTTTCGTTGCCATTCATTCGCTCGCTCATTAGGTCGAAGAACTTACTTGCTTGTCGTATTATTTTTATGCTAATTGATATGTGTGTATGTATGGGCGCGTGGCTTCATTGAGAAAGAGAGTATGTATGGAAGAGAGAGAGAGAGAGAGAGAAGGAAAATGCTGATCGGTACTATGATAGATGGTCTTTGAAATAATTTTCTTTTTTTTCCGTTTTTGATGATCGTTAATTCAGTGTTTTCGTAAATAGAGAGCTGAACTGTTGAGAGAGACTCATCTCTCGGAAAATCATAATAATGAATAGAAGTAACTTTACAAAGTGACTAATAAATGTGACTGGACAAACTTTTGTTCAATAAACGCATTATTGTTATTGATTTGTCAATTTTTTAACGATTCTTAAATAAATAACGGTTGTAATAACTGAAGACAGCGTCAGCTGGAGCATACATGTAAGTAAATTTATTCATCAAACAAAACGTATTAAAAAGTCCATCACCAGGAGGTTAATTCAAAATATTCTACAGTGAGGTAATATTAATTAAAAAGTTGCAAACGAAAGAAAAATAAAAAATAAAAAAAAGTCCAATACCAGTGATTTTTCGAAAAAATAAACACTACGACTATTATTTTTCACACATAAAAATTTGTACAATATTATCATAAATTATAGTAAATGATTAGCAAACTGATGAAAAAAAAGGTTGCAAAAATCGTGCATATTTAGTGCTTGCCAAAATCATTGCAAAAAAAGAGATTCTCTAGACTTCGAAAAATGAACGATAAATGAAAACGATCGAAAGTAGAAATGAACGCTGCATCAAGAAATGCGTTGTCGAGCATTTTTTTCACTCTCGCAAGTGCCATCGTGACCCAAAACATGTTCAACTACCATTTCTTAGTGCTCGCTTAGAAAAAGAGTATGTATAAACCAGGATGTGTGATGAGGATGTGGGTAAAAAGCAACATGCACCTGATCCCAGGACCGTGGAAGCTTCGGTGCTCCTGCAGCCAACCACCTGACCACCATCGGAGCTGACAAGGTCGTTACTTCCACCTCGACTCTTTGCGGACTCCCCAATCGTCTTCTCCTCCGGCGAGGAATCCCCCGAGCACAGTTCGGCGCGCGAGTTGGGACTGTTGTTTTTCAGTATCATCGATATTATGGTACAAGTGGACCCGCAAGTTTTCTCGGTCTTATCCTCCTCAAGCTCAACGCGCGCGCTCGAGCTCAAATTTTCGACTAGATCCAACTCATCGCGAGACTCTGAGTCCAACTCGCCAACGAGTTTGTTCAAATCACCAGCCTTGAATTCGTTCCCCTTAAATTCCTCGGGGGGCTCGATTTCGAGAAGCTCCTCGTTAGTGACAATAATCCGGCAGTTAGATGCGTTTTCAACGAGTTCTTGCTCCACGAGCATATTTTCTACAACTGGTGATTTCGTTTCTTCCACGGAGACTTTGGCGACTGAAACAACCCTGTCCGGCAGCTCACCGGCGTCAACTCCCTTGGCCTCGGCGTCGTAAAACACGTCCACCTCGTTCTTAACATTTTCCAGTTTGGCATCTGCACTCTGACAATCGCTGACAATCGACATTGAGCTGTCGTCCTCGTTGCAACAACAGCGACCCGAGTGGCCGGTCGCAGCGACGTAAATCGAATCGATGGCCAGGTTGATCTCCTCGCGCTCGTCTTCGGTCAAGCTCGGTAAGCCGTGGGCCACAGCGACGGGATAGGATTCCTCGGCACTAGCGATACTGCTGGATCTACTTGCTGGCTTCGACGACGGCTCTACTGCGGGCTGGGTTTTGCTACGTGGCTTTGGCACGGGCGGTGCTTTTTCTACGGCCATTTTTATTTCGTTTTTGCCAATATCTCGGTACTCTTTTTTTTTTTTTTTTTTTTTCCTTTTTTTGCTTTGCTTTGAGGACATTTAGAAGGGAAGGGACTCGACGCGACTAGGGGATGAACATTAGTCGAATTACTATTTTTAAGGAATTTTAATATTCGCTAATCATGTTCATTCCCTGTCACGGCGTTACTACCATTACTACAATTACCAACGGATAAAACAGTGTTAGTCACAAGTAAGTCCATTATCACTCAAAATATTACCAACAACCAGTTTACAAAGCGGTATAATAAAAGCATGCGACTTGTCAAAGTTTTTTACGTGTTGATAAATACTCACGCACCTACTCTACTTGTAATGTACAGTTATCGTGAAGCATGCATACACATAAATCCGTGCATATAAAAAAAAGCTCACACAAGCGTTTCTTCAAGGTCACTTCTTTTTCGAGAGATATGTATGTAATCACACGTATAGCTCAAAGTGTTTTGTTAATCAACGTCGTCCATTAATTGCATGTATATTTTACAAACGGCGTGAATAAATTGTTAGAAACAGTTCGGAGTCTTGTAGAAAAAGTACGATGGTTATTTATAAGAATTAAAATGTAAGAGCAGTCACGTTATCAAAGTACGAAAAATATCGCGAGTGGACATTGTTTTAAATCCTTTACGGAAAGTTAATGAAATTTTAATGGAACAACAAGTAAATTCACGTCTTAATCACAAAACAGAGGAATAATACTCATTAGTTTTATGGAAGAAGGGAAAAAAGGAAGCCTAAAAAGCCCCACAACGTCATCGTCAGCGACGTAAGCTCAGACAAACTCTCCGGCTCTGCTTTCCAGGATCAAATTAAGGTTGTCCAGGAACTTGTTCCAATTCTCATTGGACTCCTCCCGGCTGACCAAACCAGGCGGCGGGGGCTCTAGTATGCTCAATTTCACCCCCTCCTTTTTCTCGCTATGGTCGATAATCGGCAACGAGGGCAGCTTGTCGATATCCCCGGGTATCGACTCGTCCATCGGCGCGAGCTGAATATCCTCGGGTTTGGTGGAAATCGCGAATATGTGCAAGTTGCTGAGCGGCGGGGGAACCGACGAATCCTCATCGTCCACGTCCATCGAGTCAGCACCCAGACTAGACTCGATCGAGTCCTCGTGGCAGTCGACGAGGTTCAAGTTACCGAGTCTCGGGCCTCGCGAGGTGAAACTTTCGAGGTAGCTGAACGAGTCCCGGGGCCCAAATTTGTTAAAACTGCGCGAGCAGTCAAAGTACCGGCTCGGGAAACTCGAGCTGTGCGACTGGTGCCTGCGCAACTTGCAGCGCTCCTCGCACAGGTAGCTACCCGCGTGGCTCCTCAGGGGACTGAACCTACTTTCGAGGATGCCGCACTCCGGCTCTCGAGGCTTCAGGTTCAGATTCGCGATCGTGGGCACTTTGACGAGGATCTTCTTGCTGCCGCGGACGCTAGACTTGCGGCTCTCGAAACCAGGCTGAGTGACGCTGCTGGACTTTTGCAGGGTGGCACTGGTACGAGGGAGAAACGATCGATCGGGGGTAACGAGGGTCTTGGGCTCGCGACACGAAGCCGTGCTCCTAAGCACGGGCCTTGGGAATCTACGCACGTCCTGGAAAGCAGACTCGGAGCCGGCGCCTAGGCTAAAGCTGCGTGCCTCTAGCTTACCTCTCTTAACTACTCTAGCGGATTCGACTACGGGAGCTGGTGGTGGCTGCTTTGCTTCTGGTTTCGGCTCGGCCATCGGGCGGACGTGGCAGGCAATGTCCGAGCTGGCTTGGCTACTGCCCGTCGCCGCGGCGTCAATGTCCGACGATGGCTTCGAGAGCTCCATGTCCGAGGTCAGTGACTCATCCGAGTCGACGATACGCTCCAGGCCTTGAACCGAGATCGCCGAGGGTAGCGGTCGGGCGATCGGCGGCGGTGGAGCTGCGCGCTTCTTTCGCTGGCCTAAATCAACACGTTTTTTTTTTTTTTTTTTTGTTTTTCTTTATAAAAATATATCTCTGACAAGTACCACAGTGATGACGTTGTTCTTAGAAATAACGCGGTAGTCCGTCAAACTTACTTGAGTCTGATTCTATACGAGTGTGAGCATTAAGAAGGAGAGAAAAACAACCAACAACTTAGATTACGAAAGGAAAAATATAGGGTTGAAATGTAAGGTCAGCGTGTCTCACCCGTGGAGCTGAGCGAGGTGTTGCTGATGCCCCGGCTGAGGGTGCCAGCCTGGCTGGATGCCATTGCGAGGTTGCTGAGGCTCTTGCTCGCGTGGGAGGTGTGGGCGAGTTTTCTGGGTGACTCGAGTATGCCCTGCATCCTGCCTCTGCGGGGCAGGGTCTCGGGCATGCGTCCACCCGAGCCGTTGTGGTTGATGTTGTCGGGGTTGTCGCTCAGTACCGAGGCTTCGTGGTAGCCCGAGCTGTCGCTGCTGTTGCGGCTGTGGCTGATGACGATCTTCTCGCTGTCGGACGACCTCGTCGACACACCGTTCTCGCTCGCGCTCCTCACCGACGGCTTCGTTGTTTCCTGCACGTGTGCAAAGTTAATCACTTTTTTCTTTCTCTCTCCCAAGTTTTTTTTCTTCCTCAAATTTCATTTAATTTTAATGAAACGAGGCTTCAATGATCAAGAAAATGTTTACTAGAATAGTTCCGAGTAAGTAATCTCTTGAAATAAGATTGTACTTTTATTCTGTACATAAAAATGTTCTCTTTAAAAAATAAAAAAATAAAAAAACATCAAGATAAGTGTTGTTGATGTAGGAAAAAGTATGAAAAATTTTAAAAGAAAACGATCCTCAATCGTTCAAAACAAAATCTGAAGGATACTCTAAATGAAGCAAAAGTCAGTCATGTGCAAAAAAAAAAAGAAAAAAGAAAACAAACCTGCGTCTGTTTCCGCTGATCCGTGGGCGGCTTAGGCGCGGGTCTGCGCTTCCTGAGGGGCCTCGCGGGCACCGGAGCCGGGGTTGCGAACTGTTGCTTACTCGCCGACTGCTGCCGCTGCACGGGACTCGAGCTCCGGGCCGTCTCGTCACTCCTGGCCGGCGAGACGCTCCTGTTGCCGAGGCTGTCGGTGCTCAACGAGCTCTCCTTCGACCTCTTGAACATGAAACTGAAGACCCCGTGGTGGCGCGAGTGCTGCTGCTGCCTACGGCACTCCTCCTGCCGCTGGAAGGCCATTATGTCCTGGCTGCTGAGAGTTCGCGTGGACTGGCGCGGGTACAGGTTCACCTCCTGGATCTGGTAGTCTTGCAGGCTCAGGCCCAGGTCCAGCGTCTCCGAGATGTTTACTGTTGTTGTTTCGTTAATCAATTGAGGACAAACTCGATTCTTTTTTTTTTTTTTTTTTTTTTTTTTTTCTCCACAGATCGGTATGCGAATAATTCGCGGGCTCGACAGACAGAGACATACATATACAAATACGAGTTATTCGGGTTTACCGGCTCTCGTGTACGGGTGTGTGTGTGTATGGGCTTGCGAATCGCTCGATCAAAACTCACGCGACCGGTATAACGCAAAGGCGACTCTTTTTTTCTTTTTTTCATTGACGACGGGGCCCAAAAAAGTAAATCCGAGAGTCCGTCTCCATATAGTGTAAAAAAAAAAAAAAAAAAAAAAAAAAAAATGGTTCTCGAGAAAATCTGATCTTGTTCCGCTCGGCAGGGCTGCCGTCGCGACGCAGGGCTTCGCGAAGCCCCACCGCGCGCCCTCCTATATAAGCATCGCGACCGCATAGTTTGCAAGATTTACCGGCGAGTGTATATAAATACCCGCGATGATGGTGATGGGAGCGCGAGCATCGGCTAATCTCGTGCACAGGGTGCACGTAGATTGTCGTTGTTGGGATTTTTTCAATAAACATTGTTAATAATCATCACACGCGCGTAATGAGCCATTAAAAAATTTCCCCGCCAACCGATGAGAAAAGAAGTTCGGTGTAACGAGCCACGTAATAAACAACCAACGTAATAGCTGCAGAGTCGGTGTATGTATATATGCGAGATGGATACAATATATATATATACATATGCACGGGGATCGCAGCAGTGCATGCCTTTCTCTCATTTTTACACGCGCCGCCGACTACTGTCGCTTGCACACGAATATACCCTGCGCGTACAAGTAAATCTCGAGCCAATGCCGATGGCATAATAAGCGTCCGATGGGAGTGCGCGCGAGGAGGCAAAGTTTTCCGCGAGATGCTATCGCTGCGCGCTCTCCCGGTGAGTTTTCAGCCGGCCGGCCGGCGCTTTTTCCCGCTCGTGTATATTTATGTATATGCCCGTACGGAATGTCAATTTTTTTTTTCTTCCCTCCCCCCTCGAGTCGGAGACAGACGGGGACGCGGATTCGAATTTTAAATCGAGAGTCAATTAAGCGATGCAAATTTTGTTCCTTTTTTTTTTTTTTTTTTCTTTTTTCCAAGCGAGTGCGGGATTTGGTTGAGACAACGAAAATAGCTCGAAATTCAGGATCTGCATGAGGGTCGAATGGGCCTATTAAAACAAGAACAGACCCGGGCGTCTCCGTTGATTATCAAACAATAAACCAGAGCGATCCATCCGTCAGTCCTTCATTGCAAGGCGTTTCCGCAACCGGAGGAATCTAATCTCCATCGCGCGCGTGCAAGGATCCTCAATTAGAGCCTTTTCCCCTCGGCTCTAATTAGCGCGAATATATACGTGTGTGCGTGTGTCTCGAATGGCGCAACACAAGGTTGTCCGTGTATGTGTGTATACTTGCATTACGCGAACCGTAAGGTATTATGTGTACACGCCGTGTATATACACTCCTGCGGTTGGGAAGTTTTTAAGATTTATGGAGAGAGTCTGCCGTGTAAGTATATGCAATGCATGGCTTGGCGCAATAATAAGCAACGAAATTTCGCGTCTGGATCCCTGCAGCGGATCGAACGGCTACTTTTTTTTGTCCATTCGTTTCGTCGAATATCCTCTACACTACGGATTTCGAAATTGATACGCGGACAGGGGAGATATGGACCTTATAGAGCATCAACCAATCAATCATCAATCATCTCGGCACACATCATATGTACATACAAAGCAACATCGCATCGTTTATTTAAAACTCGAGAACTCGCATCGCGTGCCCAATATACTCTTTACATTTACTGTACATATATATAGGTGTAACAGCATAAAAAAAAAAAAATCGGGGCGAAGTCGTTGCAGCACCGCGGCTATGCGCGGCGCTTGCAAAACTCTCGCCTCTACACATATAGATCCGCGGGAGAACACCTTTTTTTTCCCCTCACAAAAGTCCTCTTGCCTTTTTCGGAAAAACCAATCGATCGGAATGTCACGGAGCCGGCCGCATGGGTAGATTTCTCGGGCTTCTGCTGCGCAACTCGTGGGACGTGTATATTTTTTGCCCCCTCCCCCCTTCTGTAAACGGCTAATTTGACGTTTTTCGGATATTAGCATTTTCGACGAATAGATCGGGTTTGTCCGCTTTTTTTCCACGCCACACGCGTCGATCCATCCAAAAGACAGTTTCGGCTTTGATTTACGGTAACACGTCTCGATTATGTCCGAACCGATTTGATTTATCCCTGAGAAAAAACACTCCGTTGATTTGTTTTGCAACGTTTTCCAACAACTGGACGGAGGTATACCGATTTCTCCGTGCGCCGGTGCACAAGATCGGCTTCCTCCTCTTGTTTATCATTTAAAAGCGCATACATATATATACATGCATATACGTGTGTAATTCAATCGAGGCACGTATGGTCACGCGAGCCGAGGAAACGGGGCGCGAGAGAAAGAGAGATTTCTAATTACACACCTGTTTACTTAAATCAAGCGCGTCGGCTCTCCCCAACTCGACGTAAAATATTTACAACGCCACGAGCGCGTGTGATGATTTACCGGCCAGTGTTTTTGTTGCTGTTGCTACTTGAGTATGTGGCGATGCACCGGAGAATCGGTCGGATTGAATATTCATGTCGGCAAAACAAAGAATTAAACAAATCTGGGTGGAGTGAGGGGAAGAGAAAGGCCTTTTGTGCGCGCGATCGGTAATAATGATCGGTAAGATGCAGTTAGCCCGGAGCGCGTGGGGAGAGGAGTGGTTGTGGTTGTTGATGATACGCGCGATTTCTCACCTGGATGTCGAAGCTCGTACTTGTTCCGGTCCAGATTTTTCTCGCGACACACTTCGTCCAGGATCTCACCCAGGTTCGTTTTTGGGCTCACTCGCGACACGTACAGCTGATTCCTCGGCAGATGCACCTGAAACAATTGCATTTTTTATTTTATTTCTTATCATCAACTTACGCAAAACTCTGACCCGAAATATAAGAAGAAAAATATTGTTAATTTAATTTTGAATCAGAGTTTTGATGAGCAGTTCGTTTCGTAATGCAAGTGTGCGCAGATCATTTAGAAAAATGCCAAATGAGAAACGTAGTGCGTCGGAGGAGTTCGAATAGCTTACCTGTAATCTGAAAGTCGTTTCGAAGGGTTGATTGGGCTGTCGGTTCTTGCGCGAAAGAAAAGTGCCTTGCTTCGGTAGCAATTTCACCTGCAACATAGTAAACGGTTGGATGCATCATTAGTACTTTTGTCAGATAAAATTGGAAATTTGAAAGTATGCAATCTCTAGCCAATTTTCATCTTTTCCTCTGTTTCCATCGTCTTTATACTCCATAGAGGTCCCGATATACGGCTTTGTAACGTTTAATGGTCGGCCCATCGTTACCCTACACGCCTCTTTTACTTGACATAAAGATGATTGGTTCCTCGTAATGTTTTTCTCGACCAGTTACGCAGAATTTCCCATCCCCTAGTCTAGTCACGTTTTTTTACTCTAAAAAATCGCCTTAATACCTTTTCCCTTGAGAATTGTAAATTTATTTTATTCATTCTTACGATTGTCCAGCAATTGCTATGGTTGATAATTTTTTTTTTTTTTTTTTTTTTTTAATAAATCAGGATTTTCAAAGCTCTACATAAAAAAACTTTGTTTGATTGTATCTTTTGAAAATTAATTTAATAATTTGTCATATGGTAAAAAGCCGAAACTAAAACTCGTGTATACCCATGGTGTGCAATTTTGGTGTAACACCATACTTTCAAAACGTTAAATATCAAGGTAAAAAAAATAGTAATTTTTAAAAACCCTCGCCACTAAATGATATGGAGATTCAACATTGTCACAAGGGGAGCATAAAAAGAATTTTCGCCTTAATCAGAGCACTCGTCATCGGCTTCGCGAATCATTATCAACCAACATAACGGCTCGCGCAAGCACAGTACATGACTGTCCCTCCCGTGGCGTGCGAAATCGGCCGAACGCATTTGGAGAGTCATTGGGCTTCCAACAGAGAGAGGGAGAGACACAAATTTTTTTTTTCCGAAGGATTAAAGTGGGCTGAAGTGATTTTGTTTCTTCTCCTCCCAATCGTATATGATATACCGTAGCGTCATTGCTCCGGATTAATTGATTATCCGTTTCGGCGTCGAGGCTCCGAAAATTAATCGCTCCCCGTGTGTCGGACGGTTGCGGCGAAAGTCGCGCGAGTCGTGATCTCTCGAGCACCAGAGGATGCAACGCACCCATCTCCGACCCCACCACCGCTCCATGATGCTGGGTCGTATATACTAACAAAGCGGCACTGTCATTATCTTCTTTTATTCACATACGCATGTACGTTACGAGCTGCTTCGCGGAAAGGAAGCTTTGAGTTATTTACCGCGAAAACTCCCGGGAAACGAGAGACTCGTGAAATAAAAAGAATTATTGTATCCCGGAGAGTTTCAGAGTCTCCGCTTTCTTCAGCCACGGGTAATTTGATTTTCCACAACGAAACTTCTGTCTGTATGTCCGGTGTTGCTTATTCTTGTATGAATACGCGAGCTTTCACCAAAGACTACTTGTACGACGCAAAGGAGGCGACAAAAAATCGGGAGCTATACTTACTAGCTTTGCAAACCTATAATATACGTGTACGCGCTCGTCCGCGCCAACTGAGACGTTCATCGGCGAATTTAATTCGCGACTCGTCCGGATGAAAAAAGCCTCCAACGGTAAGTATATATACATATACGCGCTACATGAAAAAAGTGCTCGAGCACGACACACGCCGCGTATATTATGCACTCCCTATAGTATCCCCGGCCGCTGCGAGCGCAATCTCTCGATCTTATCCACGACGATGCGAGGCGTGTCGTCCCTCTCCTACGGTATACAGGTGAGTTTTACGCCGCGACACACCAGCCATAGTCCTCGGGGCTGTCACTCCGCGGATAGCCATCGCGCTCCAAGTGGTTGGGCCGAGTAATAAACGGATTCCTCGGTGACGTGAGTGATGGCCGGGGATACGCGAGGAGGAGCTTTTCCGGGTCTCGGCGGATGGTAGGAATGCACGCGGCTCTAAAGGGCTTTGAAGAGATAAACGATCGGCTCGCGATTACGGGGGGGGGGAGCTTTATCATCCGCTCGCTGGCTTGGGCTCGAGCTTTTCAAGGTTGGGTGCAGGAAGTGGTATTTAAATACTTCTCGTCAAAGCGCGCATATCATATGGACAACAAACGCAAAAGTCTGTGTATATAGTACATAAAAATATATAGAATATATCGATGCAAATATTTTACACCGTGGGTGCAAAATAAAAAACAATCCCTGTATTTGCATGGGTGTACATAAATATACGTATAATGGATGGACGGATGGTTGTATGTTGTAGTGAAGCTCGTAAAGGACACAGCTCACCTGTAGGGCGTCGAGGGCGCCGATCGGTGTGTTGGGCTGATGAGGCAGTACGAGTCCCCGTTCGCCGATCGCCTGGAGGGTGTAGCTCGAGGCCGCCAATTTGTGCGCGGTGGCTATCTGCACGAGAAGGTCCATCATCGGTGTGCTGGAAGAACAAGAACACGTGTATACGTGATATCCAAGCGCATCGCACAACGTTAGAGAAGAAACGCGATTATATTTTTCTTCCTTTCATCTCTTTTGGTTGTACGGGTACTTCAATAATTACAGCGTGTTGTGATGCATGCCGATGTTTCTTGTCCCCCAGGAAAACTTGCCTTTCCTCCCTACCCTACATATATACATATATATTTAGGTAAGAGGGATGGAGTACCCGAGCTGGGATTATTATGTAATTTGCGAGTAAAGCGTTTAATGGCTAAAAGAAAAATGTCCCTACTCTCTTACACGTATATACCTCTGGACTGCGTGGAATTTAACGAAGGTATATTATATTATACCCCTTTCGTCAGCACCTATACATGTATGTATGTATATATATATATATATATATATATATATATATATATATATATATATATATATATCGAGCGCGAGCTGCATCCGACGGTGGCTTACGCGTACTCCCACGTGCCTCCTCCCCGTACAATATATGCAGTCGTATGAGTACTCGCTGTGTTTCATGCATCAACAACGACAATCGGTGCGGAGGCTCGGGTTTCTAAATAGCCCGGCCCCGACTATATTAACCGGGCGCTCACGCGTTCGTACTTTGTACAACAAAGAGATAAGTAAGTACAAGCCACAAATATATGCTCGTATAGCCGCAATGTTGCACGGCAGAAGGACAAACGCGCGTGAGTTGTGCGGAGGGTTTATTTCGATCGGTCCATTGTTTTCATTACGCGGATGTGACAGGCAGATATTACGTAGTGGTACCTATGTGTAATTTGTCGGTTTCCACAAGAAATCCATGGTAATATACATATTTTTATATTTATAATAAAGTATACATTTTCTACTCTATGGGTATTTGTTTTTGCGTGACTTTATTCCTACACACCGTAACGATTGCCGAAAAAAAAAAATATATGTATATATATGTGTAGATTTGATCGTTAAAGCGTGCATACTTATTGTACGTCGTAGTGTTTGATTTTTTTTTTGATTGAATATTATTTCTTGCTATTTTTTTTTTTTAAATAAATGAAACAACAACAAGGTATACCAGCGCTACAATGGACCTTTTTTTTTTTACAAAATGTCTGAATAAACGCGGAACTATACTCGAAAATAAGAGGGACAAAAATATAATTAACTTTCCATCGCGTTGATTAACATACATTATACTTACGACGTACAATGCACATTATCTCGAGTCTGAGCACAAAAGACACGTGATCTCGTTAAAATTCCAATAACCCATGAACAAAAGAATCGCTTCGATTTCTCGGGGCTACGTGCGATGTCTAACACGTATAGAAAGGGAATTGCGTTTCTCCGCTTCGAGGCAGAGTTGCACGCGAGTATTTATTATAATATCGACTTCCGACATGGCGGAAACACCATTTCGCGTCTTTCTTCCTGATACATCACCTCCACCGAGTAGATTCTCGCTTCGTTTAATGTGACGATTGTACGTAAGGCGCAAAAGTGGAGAGATCTTTTTTGCTCTTATGAGCGTGGCATGAGTGCTGTGCTTACGTATCGCGTGCGAGGAAAAATACTGTCGAGCACAAATTTTTGGATACTTATAAACTCCGTGCATTCGAAAGACGAAGGATAACAAAAAAGGGGCTCGACAAAATAATGGACGTTTTATTTTAGATCAAATCAATGCTTGGAAAATTCACGCTGACTTCAATTCAATGTCTATTACCGATTTCGATACCTTTTCAAAATTAATTGATGCGTCACTAATATACTAGAAAAGAAAAAAAAAAACAGTCATAACTATTGAAGGATCCAGATTCATCTATTCCCATATTTTTGAGAGTGATTTGAGTTCAGTCATCGCGTGGTTGTACATGCAGTTCCTTATGGTAATATCTTTGTTTTCGACTCCTTTTTTCGCCATGCATTTGCGGTTATAATCATGAAAAAGGCCACGAAATAGGCAAAGGTACATATTTGAAACGCCGATAATTATTGTAACAACTGCTATACCGACTGCTACTTTTGAGGGCCCGTCAGTGATGGCGCGGAAACATCGAAACGGTAACGCTAAACTCCAGCTTCCTTTGCGTTGCTTCCAAGAAACACACCAAGAAAATAAGGGAACGGCCGTACCGTGTTCCATTTCCTCGCTCGCGCCCTGATGCAGCGAACCGGCGCGCGGGAGAAAATTCCGCGGCGAAAAACGTCATGCTCTTCACTGGACTCCATTCCACCCGAAGAGGGAGAAAGGTACACTTATGTGTTACGAATCATCGAAGGCCAGTGCCCTGTTGCATTTTCATGCGTGTATTTTTTTTTTTTTGCGCAAATTGAGGAATCACGCAAACTTAATCATTGGGTACTGTTGTCTTGTACACGCGTTTCTTTACTATCAAATTAACCAGCCAATTGTAGTGCGCTTGGTTTCACGATCACAAGGGCTGAGCAACACGAGGAGAAGGCAATCATGTTAATTAAAGCGCGTTTTTTCATCCCGATTTGCATGAGAGTTTCAGTCAACTCGGAGGAAACAACCAACATTATTAAGACGATGATTATTTTGTTTCCCCCCAGAATATATTTAATATTACATTGTAAAAACTACGAGCTCCGAATTCTTCCGACAGAGACGTATGGCTCAATCGTCGCGAATTTCTATACGTATACGTACACATCCATTAACTCTTGGAGAAGTAACGAGAAAACAAATTAGAGGCGATAATTCCGGTGTTCGACGCGCGAATAGATCAACCCGAGCCGAGGAGAAACACTCGTGGCTCGTGGCGAAAATCGCGGCTCCGACGTGCCGGGCTGAAAAAGCTCATCGTCCTTCGAGCGAAGAGAAAAAAAAAAAAGGCCGATCGATCTCGCGCTGCGGGTGTGTGGGTCTACAGGTGCCTAACACACTCTTGGCAAATTTCACCCGACGCGCTCGCCAATCACCGCCACGAGGCGCCACGTTCGTGTGTAGAAAGTTGTGCGCGGGCAATCAATTTTTTTGGGGTCTCGATCGGTCGCCGATTTTTTTCCTTTTGCGCTTCTCGCGGTCAAGATCGATCGATCGGCGGGAGGGAAAAAGCTGCCTCGCAATAAACAAATTGAGTTTCTCCCGAGGGTAAAAAAATTACTCGTTTGTTCTCTCGGGGATGCATGTAATTTTATCCCGAAAAAAAAAAAAATTATTAATAAAAACTCTATCGCATCTACAACTTTGCTCTGCCGCTGAGCCTTATCGTGTCCAACTATCGATTGCGCGGTAAAAGTGAGCGCGATCGGTGCAATTATACGAGTATTATAGTAAAATCGTCCGAAAAAATTTACAAGAGAGAAAGTACAACTAACATAATGAGGCGGGATTTCAATACGTGCCTCTCGAAAGTATACATATGTGCACGCATGTTTGGCGAACAAACGGCTCCAAGGAGCATAGATTTTTCAAACTTTCGATTATTCCTCCCACTCGATCTCTATGCGCCCTTCGATATATCGACAACAGTACAGCAGCACTGTATGAGCACAATAACACTAAAAATGTTAATTGCAAGCAGCGCAGTAAGAGCTTGTTAATTATTCATAGGGGAAAAGGGTAATGGACGCTGATGCTGTCGGGAGATTGGAATCGATGGCATTTAATTACAAAAAAAAAAAAAAAAAGATGTAACGCAAGCGGGAGCGCGTAGCAAGATTAGTACAACATTCCGGTATCGCAGCCGCGGCCTCCCTGCATATCAATTAAATTTTCGTTCCCGCGGCGCGTAATAAGTCCATAGGGAGACATATATATACATATAGGGGCTTCATCGGCGTCTTGGTCGTCACGCGGAACTGCGCGTGCAAGCGCGTCCCTTTTCCACCTCCTCCTCTCTAAGCTATACCCACAGATGGATGAGATATGGGTGTAGCTTCTACTTTTCCTCTCTTCCTACACTTACGTTGATGCGGAGGATATAATATCTTAAAAGCTCATCGGCCGCATGTGACCCGAACAGTCGCTTTCTGCCCGCGAGCGTGTACGTCACTACACAGCGATATCCACGGTAAATTAATGAGCATATATAGGGATGCTACGGGTGTTTTCTCTAAAAGGAAGAGATTTTGTCGACACGGGGGTTTGATTACAAATGTTCAATGAGCATGGGCTATACTTGTGGTTGGGATGATTTTTCAATAAAAAGAAAAAAAAAAAAAATAAAGAAAACGGTTTTCTTACCTGCGTTGGACGGTCACCCTGTGCGTCTGGAGGTACTGGTCGCGAGGTATTTGCACGAGCAGCTCCATGCTTCCGGCCAACATGTCCGCGGGAGTGTCCTCCGTCACGGTGAGGACCATGGCAGAGGAGGGTCTTTCCTCTCTCGCTCTGCAACAGACAAACGATATCCATGAGCTACTACATATTTTGTAATCGAGTCACACAACTCATTCTGACGAGCTGATCGTTATTCTTATGAATTTCAAATTTGAAAATATATACCCTCTTTGCTCCGAATGAGCAGCTAAATAACGTTTGAAAAAAGGGGTTCAAGGGTTGAGTGGAAAAAATAAAATAACAATGAGGTGGAGATCAAAATCGACGAATTTATCATTGTTCAGTTGTAAATATTTATTTAGCTCTTTCCGTCCGACCACGAGGCACAAATGTTAAACAAACGCGCATCTTTAGATGACGCGCTCGTCAAACAGATAATAACTTGTAACAACAAAATATCCTCAATCTCGGATAGACTACTTTAATCCATAAGTAATAATAAAGGTGCTCTCATCCGTATCGATATCACGTAATGATTATCATTCATATACACTGGTGCACATAACGGGCTCTCGGTATACATACATATATCTACAGCTAATTCTTCAGTTTTGATAATCATAAGAAGGATGTCTATAACAAAAGTTGCATTCACCGAAAAAAAAAGAGCAATCCGAAAAACCTGGGATGCATTAATTAATACGACCCCATGCAGCTGAGACAGACTCCTGTAAGAGCACGGTCTCGTTATCGCACGACGTAAGTTATATACAGGCCATATATGACGTGCGGCTAAGTATATATATATGAACGAGACAACGGAGCGTCGTCCGTAAGAAAAAGCTGTCTGTAACAGCAGCCCGCACGTCGGATGAGAATCTGATGGCCTCTCTCTCTCTCTGCAGTATTCCTACGCGTATATATCTAGATGTACATCACAGCAGTATAGGTATACCAAGCCGTAGGTACGTGGCATTTACGGCGGAATAAATGAAAGGCATGTATACACGCGGAGGGAGCACGAGTACTATGGTGCAGACTTGAGAACATGGCTAAACGCAAGAAAACACTTTCCAAAATCTCATTAAAAGAGCGGGTACCTGTATATCTATTGTAATATTACACCAATTAAATACCGAAAGAGCTAATTTATTAAGCGGATCGGAGTTTTTTTTTTTTTTTTCTTCCAAGCCCAATGTTTAGCGTTAAACGCATATTATGTACACACGAGAGCTAAACATACATGTACCACAGCCCCATCTCATTAAATCATCCGAGTCAAAGGCTTCATTTCGTTAGAAAGTCCTCGCGGTGTATGATATATATATACCTGCACTGTCCAGCAGTAAATTACACACATTTCTTTTTCATTATTCATCGGAGGACAATTAGAAGAACTTTCTACGCAATATCTTTTTCCTCGAACGGAGGAAGTGGGGGGGGGGGGTGCAGGGATCGGGAAATAAGGAAAATTCAACTCGACGCGGCGAGTGAGGAAAGAGGCTCGTTGTGGTGTTGAGAGCCGCGGTGTATAGCAGAGGAAATGAAATATGCCAGTGCTGACACGGAAGGATCGTTCCCTTTGAAGCCGGCACATGTGGGCGAGCCACAACAAGCGCCGCCGGCAATTTTTATTCCGCGGGACCAAAGGCTCTCTCTCTCTTTGATGGTGAGCGCGAAACAGTAGGTTGGCACCTACGTGTTTATATATGAGCATAGAAGCGCGCGTGATTTATCATTCATCGAGGAAAAGAAGAGGACTTTGGCGCGAAATGAAAAAAAAAAAAAAAAATCATCGCAAGCTCTGCACGCGTTCACTCGTATTGAGCGCCCGATTGGTTTTTGACCAAAAGAAATTACGACCGGGGCTATATAACCCTTTTGTCATCCATCGGTGTCCTCGGCTTGGATTCTTGACAGCGCGCTCGCGCGAAACAGTACCGCTACCGCTTACTGTAGTTTCATACACTCTCGTTTCAATGGGATCATGAAAATTAAAAAAAATAAAAAGTGTCAGCTACTGCGGACAAAAAAAAATAATTTAAAAAAAACGAGCGATTGTATGTAAGATCAGTGCGAAAAAAAAAGAAAAAGACGAACGAAGAGGAAGGTTTTTGTTTTTTCACGAGCACGTATACGCCCACGTACACGAGAGCGGGAATGAATGAGCGGTGCTCCTCCTCCTGCATGTACTGCGTGCATGAAATAAGAAACGGCATCAGAGTCGAGTTGCGCAACGGTAGCCCACCTTCCCCTGCAAAAGTTACGCAAAGTCGAACGAGAACGACAGCCGGCGATGCTCGATACTTTTCGCTGCTAATCAAGGACCCTCTCGCCGAAACGCCTCATCTAAATCTCCACCCCTTTTTTTTCCTCCATCCATGCAGTATCTACACAACGACTCACTGCAAGTACCAATTTGCTTGCGCGCCTTTCTTCCAAAAGACTCTCTGCGCGTAAGCCCGTCCCCATTGGCGTTTCATCGGGCGATGGGAAAAAGAAACGAGCGGGCGATCGGTATTTTTTTCTCAAGAGCTGCTCTCTTTGCCACACTTATACATATACATCGGCAGTAGTCCCCTGTCGCACCTGAAAGCAATTTGGCAAATACACGCGGGTTTCTATACGTATATATACCTAATATTCACGCAATCGCGCAGATGAGAATGTAATATACACACACGATTCGGTGGAGAGTTTTTTTAATGGCGATCCTACCGATGATCCCGAACGCCTTTCAGTAGTGATTCCATCAGCGGAGGTACATCAAGGAACACGGGTTGCAATACATCCAGAGGTGATGGGTTGCACAATCGAAAACGAAAATTTGCCGATCATCGCGCATAACGCGTAGTTATATAGTATACGTCAGCGCGTGATGGCTTTACCGGGACGAACAGACAAGTTATATATATACGGTCGTGCGTGCATATTACGCGTATATCGTATATAGTGGCGAGAGCACAAACCCATATATATATATATATACATGTCACCAATCACATAATCACTTTTATGTGGTACATGATCGTTTCATCGAGGAAGTGAAAAATCGGCGAAAGCCGAGTGACTGGCATCATCATTTTTGTTTAATTTTAATATTTATTTCGATACATCGGTAACCTTTATCAGTAAACCTCGAGATGAAGGTTTATTCTTACTATCACTGAGCAACCCAATTCTTTGAATTAAAGAAAATTTCTTTACCCTCATTCCATTAAATATTTTCTTTTAATTAAAACAAATTTAGTCGATCCAAAAAAATCTTTCGTACAACCAAATGAGAAATTCGTAATTAAAAAAAGAAAATTTTAATTTAATTAAATATTATTTTTAATTAACTTACATTTTTTTACTCATAAGAAAATATTTAACGGAATGAGGGTAAAGAAATTTTCTTTGATTCAAAGAATTGGGCCGCTCAGTGATAACAAGAAAGCCGAAACTGCATGTATATACGGCGCCTTCACGTCGACAACTTGTACAACAATATCATTGTACCATTGGCAAAAAGTAGTCGAATCACCATTGTATCGACCGAAAGAACATATTCATCCAATCACTAATCGCTATGGTATAGCCACATCTACGCGCGTACGTAAAAAAAAAAATAAAAACGCGCACGAAGCGAGTCCAATGATCTGAACCACTTCAATAAACTCATATAAAATCGAACGCGCGCGCGCGAGGAAATCAAAACCACTTGGCAATCGTATAATACTCCCGTTGATTGTCGGATCGTTATACTGGCTCGCGACGATTATTCAAGGGAGACTCGCTGTATATACATACATGTGTATATCCGATGATGGACAAATATATATATGTCACGAAGCAAGTGATTGCGGCCTGGCGCGCCAATCATCGGCGACGCGTCCGCGTGTTTCCTTGAAATCAATACGCCAGCGAACGCCAGCCAGAGAAATACAATTGAAAAACGACCCCACTAGGCCCATATACCGGTGTCGCATTTATATTTTTATCACCCGTTTTTTTTCAAACTCGATGATCTCTCTATGGGGGGCGGCTCGCGATCAAGGGAGTCGAGTTGCGTTTTCAGCTCTATCGATAACTACAAGTGCATCGGGTGGGTATTTATCCTCCACTTGTCCGCGAGCCATAGCGATCCATCAAAGAATGGGTGTTCCCCGTGTGCTATAAATACACTTAGAAAGTCCGTCCGCGTGGGACTGGTCAGTTGTTGCTTTTGTATATAGGTAAGGGTCTCTCCCACTGGCCTTCCTTTGATCGATTGCTCGCGTGTGTTTTGACGACGCGAGTGCAACACCGATTCGCAGTGGATGACTTTCCCGGATAAGGGAGAGCTCGTTTTTCACGGAGGAGCTTTTACTCATTTGTAATTTTAATAAGCCAAAGGGGGGTGGGGAAGGCTTTCTTCGAACCATTTTCGATCAGCGGAGCGTGGGAAAGCATATATATATGGGCAGTGGAGCTGGTGTCGAGGCTGCGGAAAAAAAAAATCTTTCTGGCCAACGACGAGGACAGCGATGACGAAGAAGTGGACTCTCCGCGTTGATATTATCCGATTGCATCGAGCAGCGCCGCAAAGTCCCCATTGTGCGCCACTTGAGTTCATACACGACGCGCATTGTGTACATATACTATTATGGTCCGTGTGTGTGTGCTTTTTCAATTAATTTTTTCAAACACCGACACACACGAGCTCATCCAGCTAAGGATTTATCGCGCGCAAATTGAACTCGATCGCTTTAAAATTCTCGGAGAGAGCTCCCTGATAATACACGTACACCAATATACCAACAACCATACCTATACGATCGAATTTCTATACGGTCCCTGCACACGCTCAATTTTTATCTCGGATATTTCTAAGAGTGTAAGTGTTGGTTATCCGAGCAATATCTTCCTATGTATATTGTGTACTTTTATCATGATCGATATGGATAGGGTAGCTCACATCCAACACGCGATAACGAAATTACAATTCTCGAACGAAACCGAATCATCATCAGTATATATATACTTAAAAAAAAAATAAGGTAAGTGCACCCAACAAATCACAATTAAACTTTATTGTGCACAATACATGTATATATTGGGTGGCGGGACACAAGCTTCGATGGAGGAATAAACGGTGTCGCGACGATTAGCCTATGCTTCGTTTCACTACTGAGGAGGAGGAGGAGGAGGGGGGAGAGTACAATGAGCCTATAATTCAGACCCTGTTAATCCCCTTTCTTACTCTTCCTCTTTGGCAGCAGTGATGTGTATATATATATACATATTTGTATACACGTGTAGGGTATACCAAAGCGACCTTCTCCACCTGCCGTATCTCGTCAATCACGTCTATCGGCTGTAATTGCCGGCATCCACCGGCTGATCCGTATAGAATTTAGAAAGTTACACCATACATATATATATATTACATACATACAGGAGCACCGAATGCACCGTGTACCCATATAATCTCGGACATTTTTCTCACGAACGTTTACAGACATCGGAATATCACACCTACTTCGGAACTCCGAATGTTATGTGTATATATGTATATGTACACACAAATCAAGAGGCCGCTTACGTCACACAGCCGATCGGCAGCTTTGCCGTTTCGGTGTGTGTCGTAGCGATAATATCGGATATCGGATCGCTACACTCGCGCTTCCTATATATATACCTACTATACCATCACTTTGTCTCCTTCTCTCTTTCTCCCGCGCGTTTGTGGTACAGGATTTTAAACATATATATACATATATACGTACCTGCGTGTAAGTAATATATATACAAGTACTCGAAGAAGGAGGCAAGTGCTGGAAGTAACGGTAAGGTCGTCGACACGATGGAATTTAGGAGAGTACGAGTATAAGTATATTGTGTACTTATACTGCACGAGAGTGTGTTGTAACTCAACGTCGAAATATTTACGTGTGTAATTCAGCGCGCGTTGTTTACTCCCCGATTTCTGTATATATATATATAACATTAATTGCGATGTACGTGCCGTTTCAGGTGTATATTTAATATTGTTTTCGCGCGATGACGAGAACAACATTTTGTATCATCATTGCTTTGTCGAGTGTCGATTCGAGGTGATCAATTGACGGGTATCAATATAAGCGCCCAACAATTTGAGGACTCACCTAATCGTTTCTCCAACGACCCGAGTCTAGACCTACAGGGGAAAAAAAAAATCGTTTCTCGAAAAATTGAGCTATCCCCGCCCGCACAAACAAACACTGTAGGTACGGAGCAACTAAAGCGTTCATTTGGCCAAAAACTATTCGAAAGATCCACTAGTGTGTGAAATGATAGAGGTCCAAAAAGGGATGCAGTACCCCATCCCTCTCTTTTCGGTGACGGCAACCGGTACAGGGCGGCAGGCACGTATGAGCACACACCAGGAGGCTTAATAGCTATTTAATACGCTTTAAAAAAAACACGAGAAATACGTAAATAATGGCCTTTATTCTCTTCCAAAATGAGCAACTGATGGAATCGGAACTGTGCACGAAGTATTAGGACATTAAAGATGTCCTTTCCGCTCTGCGAGCTCGAGAGAAACAGGTTAATTGTGTATATACATGTTAATCCTACTTTGCTCTGCTCCCTCGTTTGGTTACTTTACAAGTGTATAATCCACACGGGACGAATCGCTAGGACATAATATTATATCACCGAAATTTTCTCAGACACACGTAACACACTCGCAGCACTGAAATAACAAGACGTCACGGCATTGGCATCTTCGACGAGGGAAAAAACAGATGTGACGCTTCCTCCGGGGAATCTTGATAGAAAAAAAAAAAACAAATCGAGAAATTCCCCCGATGTATTGCGCAATCGGCTATACGACATTTTTTGCAACTCCATGAATTGCTCGAGTACATATGGGTACACATACAATGCCCGGAAAAAGAAAACCCAAAGTGCTCGTACTTTTTTTTCCGTATATAGAACCAAACGACGATCGAAAGAAAATGTATATAGACGCTTGATTGCCCGCTACCGCTGCCCCATATTACATTGGACTCCAAGTGCCGTGTGTGTACTCGTATTAGGTATATGTATCAGAAAAAAGAAGCTCGACGTAACAGTAGAGCACGTGTTCGTAAAAAAAAAAAAAGAAAAATGAGAGAAGGAAGTGTGTGCAAGTGCACACAATTGGCTCTCGATTGCGCGGCCCCATTTTTTTTTTCTTCTCTTCATCCCGTAGACATCGCACGTATAATGCGAACAGCCGAAAATTCGCACGATACCTCCCTACTCGTGTACGGGTATAGCTTCCTCGTGTTGCGAAAGATCCCGAGCTATTCTTTCCTCGCACTATGTGTGTACGACGTTATAGCATATACGCACTATGTACTAATCTTGATATTGTTGCGGTGTACATCGGTGGCAAACTCTGTACATATATACGTAGGGTATTACCCTATCCCTGCACGGTTGATTTTTTTTTTTCCCCCCTTACCAGCTTCTTTCTCCCATCGGCGAGATTTACGCGGTTGGTTGGGAAACTGAGACGCGACGCGCGTACACGCATGGTACGGCTTTTCTCGAGTTGTTGATTTATTTTCTATTATTCTCGGTGAGTTGGCGATTCGAACTCGAGCGCAGGTGAAACAAATATATACGATTAAACTCTCCGGAGCGCGCGCTCGGCTCGTTAGGATCACACGGGCGTGCTGGTTTTGGTGATTGATTTCGTAATCCGTATACATTACTTTTTTTTTTACGCCAGCTACGCTTCCGGAATACGCATATAGGTCTGTCGTTGACTTGCGTTTGCACTTTTATTTTCCCAACGTGCCTCAGGACTTATGAGCGCTAATGTGATGATTGAAAAAAAAAAAACTTCAATCAAATCCATGTACAAAGTAACTATTATACTTTAATGCAGAAGTTAATATTTTTACAAACAATAATAGAACAAAGTTCGTTCAATGGATAGTTCAAATGTTTATTTTACGTATAGTGTAACGATTTTTGCAAAATACAGGGTACTGAAATTTCGTTTAAAAGGTTTCTGTCAATGAGTGTGTATAAAATGTCAAACATATAATAGTAAGCTCTAACAGACGTATACTAATGCGAAGACACTACCTTAAACATAAGAGGACACATTCCCAAAAGGCAATAAAAGTCACGGTATAAATGTCACTCGCTAGCATTAGTCGGGTAATGTTCATCACACTAGAGTAACAAACATTTCACGTCAATTAAGCCCGAGGAGGGAAAAAAAGTGGGATCGACGCGACTTTCCCACACGCGATTCTCTTTCAGAGCGCACCTGTGACATTATCCTCCGACCTCGTTAGAGTACAGTCGCGAAAAATTATAAAAAATCATTAGGTACGTGCACAGCCAACAAACGGAATTTCCTCGACCTCCCCCGAGCACTGCAACAGTCGGCAATAGGCTCTCTCTCTCTATCTCGACAATTAAAGTCTAGTTTGAGCGTATATTAGGTCGTGCACGCGTGCACTTTCGTGCAACAGAAAGGCCAGACCTGTCAAATAGACACGCGCCACTTAAAATGCACCGCGTGAAATGAAGGTTATCGGAGATATTCCCATTTTTGTAGGGCAATTGTATACATTTGCAGTGTACCGATACACCCACTCGCCGCAACAATGCACCAACCAGAGGAAAAGCGAGAGCTATACGCGCATTTTACTCCCAGGAGGTGTAGCTCCGAAAGCGAATTGAGAAGGTGAAAACGCGACTGACTTACCTATACTCCGCGGCATATTTTCGCACGCACTCCTACAAACGCCACTACTGTGTATTCCAGTTTGCACAAAAAAAAAAAAAAAAAAAAAAAAAAGGTGGAGGATCCCTCCCGACCTTGGGCAAGTACGAGTGTTTTATTCCTCCTGCTTTCATCCGATATCCCCTCGCAAATCACGAGTTCCCGCGCTCTCGGGTGTTATCCGGGCAAAAGCCACGCTTATTTTTCATTTCGGAGCTCTCGATATCGAAATTAATAGCAGTGCCGTCGTTTCCCGCTGGGCAGCTGTAAAATAATCTTACAGGCACACTTACACACACGTGAACAAGACATCGGTGTTATAATTGGGAAACAGCTTTCACTGCACCAGGAAATTGTGCTTTATACATGTACATAATGTACAGAACACTGGATTCTCGTGTGTGGGTAGCTCTTTGATTTTGCACGTGACTCTGAAATCAATGTGCAACCCCCTTTTTTTAGCAATCAAACAATTATTTATATTTTCTGGATTCGGAAAAATTACGAATGAAAACTATTTTCGTTGTTTCAATCGTACGTGCGGTCTTTCCACGTGTTGTAATGTTATTGTTCGATCGGATTCAGGTGTAAAGTAAACTTTGACCAAATGCGGGTCAGTCGACTGCTTTGGTTACGTATTGTATAGTCACTCAAATGTGTTTATCGGTGGTGCATTCTAATTCCGCGTTACCGCACTCGACGAGTCAATTACGCTCTCGTAAAAAAGGTGTTTTTACGAATGTCTTGCGCAAGCATAACGGCTCGCGGTGAACTGATCGTTATTACCTGCACACGCTCAAATTCGATAAGAACAAAAAACTTTGATAGTGGCAGCAGTTTTTTTGTTCACCGCTTGAAAAAAAAAAAAAAAAAAAAAAAAAGCATTAAATCAAGGTACATAACACTTGATTTGGGGACGCGATAAATTACGCTTCAAAAACGTGTAAACTGTCGCGTAAATCTTACGCCATAAAAGAGAAATAAACAATTTCTCGATCGAGCGTGAAAAATTCCGATACCTTATACCTTTTTACGGCGGGCCATAAAGTACACGCGTCAATACGAAGCACTTATGCGTTTATGTCCTGTGACGATGATTAAACGCGACTGCAGGACACAAAAACTACCCATCGTTTGGGTAATCGGCTACAAAATAAACCTACTTGTGTGCATGGCATATAATGTAAAAAAAAAAAAAAAAAATGCTCAAATCAAACGCACACGGCACGGAAGATTTCTCCACGCCGAGGCGCGTGCAGTCTGTCGTTTGCGACAAGACGTCCGAAGAAAGCCAAGTTTCACTGGACGAGTTATTAACAAATAAATTTTTTTCTCTCCCCCGTAAGGTATACGCCTTTAATCGACTCTCTTCCCGATAGATCTAAACTGCACGCGCAATTAGCCGAGTGAAACTTATGTACCTTTTGTGGGTTAACACGCGTCGCTACGTCTCGCCAACGAACAATAAAATCGGCTATTGTATAACCCTCGAAAAATATCAACATGCACGAGTTATTATTCCGGCCGTCGCGTATATACTTATCATTTTTCTCCGCGACAAACGGCACGTATCCGTACATAGATTAGATGAAGTGGCTGTAAGACACAGCAGCAACGACCATAACCGGTCGGCGATAAAACCGATTTATACATAGCTCGAGAGAGCCGCAGTAAAGTACACCGAAAGGTCTTTTTACGCGTATACTGTATTATAATCCACAGAAGATAGTATATGTATACACGTAGGACTGGCGCTCCGATTTTCGAGGGCAAAAAATTGCAAGAGCAATTACGGTGCAGAAAGTACGTATAAAATCGGTAAAGGCCAACGACGACGAAGCGCTGCTTTCACTGATCATTGTTGACTTGTTCGGTATCCCTTTGCTGCTTGTACTGTAACGAGAAGCTCCTCCGATCCGGACGTTGGTTTTTGTAACGCGATGTCCGATATCAAAAAAAAAATCCACCCTTTTTGTGCCAGAGTCCATGCATCACGTCGTATCGGCGCAGTAAATAAATTCCCCGGGCGTGTCTCGTTGGATTTTTTTTTTTTCCTTTTCTGCTCGCCGATCACATTTTCGACTCCTCGCACCTCCCCGCCGTCGAGTTAAACATCCGAGAGGTCGGAAATTTTTTAATCCGGAGCGACGGGTCGGGACGTATATATGCACACGCGTGTAAATGCATATACAGGGAACGGAGCGACGAGGTGGCTGCAGGCGTCCGGGAACAATTTAAATCGCGCGTTTGGCGTGCGGTGCGCCGCTCAGACGTCCGATCGTAAAAATTCCCGGGGGCCCGAAAAATCGACCCATGCGAGAGGAGAGTCTTTCTTTCTTTCTCCCTCGCGTGTTTTTTTTTTTTTTTTTTTTTTTCGTAAAAAAAAAATACAGCGTGACGTCCGGCCAATTCGCCTCTGTCTCGGTTCGATCGCGGTGTGTACGTGGTACACATATGGCGCCATGGCGAAAACTGCTTTTTACCGATTTTCTCGCCACGGCGGGTATTGGGTATACACTCATGTGTACCTGTACGTGTTCTCTCTTGAGGGTTTTTGGAGGTAAAAGGAGGAGGAGGTGACAGTCAGAACGAAAACACGCCAGTCACGCGGTGAGCCGAATAAAAAAAAAATACGGCTCTGCGTGCGCGCGAAACTTGCGCCTATAAATCGGTGGAGTTTTTACGGTGCACGTGCAATTGACGGTGAGTAATGTTCAATGGCGTTGGTGAATATCACGCCCGAAAACCATGAATCACCAAAAATCCCAAGTATTACCTTTTTTGCTTAAACGCATTTCCTATACGCCGTATGGGTATGACTTCACCTCCAAACAGTGCCCAAGTATATGTATAACGCTTGACTTTTTAGTATAGTTTTGCGAACGATGAACTCTTGCGTATATGGTTTTTTAGGGGTACTGTAAATCTCATTTCGTCCAAAATGAAGGAGGATTGTTTATGTAACTGCTTGAATAAGGAAAAAAAGTGCCGGAAGCACCGTAAACAAATAAATTTTTTTAAACCTACACTGGGAGAAAAATATAATACAAATTACTGTGCTGGAATGGTAATCTGGTGTCATTTTACCGTCTAGGGACTAGTTACTTTAAACAACCTAATTTTTACCATTCCGGTCAGGAATTTTTATTGTACAAACAGTAAAAATCACTATACTTACAAACAAAAACTAATGTTCTAAACATTAAAATATTATTGTAAATAAACGTGTAGCAGAGCACTTGAACCACGGATGAAACAATAATCCATATAATATATCCAACGAACCTCGTTTTCAGTGCCCGATTTCATCCCCCTTGCACTCGTCCTCTCACCTTCGTCATAATGTTTGCTTGACTCACTGTAAAAGATATTCTTGCAGGTCCCCAAACAAGTAAGTATATACCCCGAGAAAAAGAGAAAGGATCGCTTCTGATTCAACATCCGAAATATATCCGCATACTTAGGTACACACACACACACACACATTATACCCACAGATTTTCTCGAGTTGCACGTAGAAAAAAAAAAGATAACTTTTCTTTTCTCCCCCCTCGCGTGCTCATTTATAAACGATCCGACTTTTCGATCGACGATAATATTCATCAGCGGGCCATTACGGAAAAAGGTACGGGTAATGGTCTCGCCACCACAGTGTGTACCTATATACGTATAAAAGTCTGCTTTCATCGCTCGGCGTCGTTACTCCCAAATCGCAAGGAATACATAAAATTATGGCGTGTGCTCTGTCACGTGAAACAAAAAAAAAAAAACAAGATGCAAATCTCGGCGCGTATACAATTCCGCGTTACGGAATAATATCGGGTCGGGGCTCGATAAGATCCAGAGGCGCCGATAGGGAATGATAATTCGGGTATTATATTGTTGCGCCAACGTCGCGCGCTCTCCGCCTATATTGTTATTGCCACGGCGTAATTCGAAACTTTTACGAGCCCGGTTGTATTAACGATTGCACGTGGACATGTAATACGCGGGGAGCCACGAGTTTCCCGGTTTTTCTACACTGATTGCTTTTCCATTCTTTTTTTTTTTTTTTTTTTTTTTTTTGTTCCGGCTACTTTTGCGCACAATAAAAACCAAACTATACCGCGTATGGTAAAACTTTAATTTCCGCGCAAGAGCGTATATACATGTGTAATTGAGCCCTCGAGTGCAGTTACACGTGTAAACGTCACGCGCACATATAATATGTACGTGTAGGGGTACGTCTCACTTTGAATCCTCTCGCTTGTACAACATTTTATGTCTCGTGTATATACCTTGTAAAGGTTGAGTGCGACGCGTGAGGAAAAAAAAGAAAACCATCGCAGAGAGAGAGAGATTTAATGCGCATCGATGGGCCGTAACGTATATCCTTACGTATGTGTAATTATGTCGAGGAGATGAGAAAAAAAAAAGACTACACTAAAAATTCAACGTCTCGCAACAATGAGAACACCCAAAAAGAAGGGGGGGGGAGCACCGATCGCCACGTCGTAAATCAGAGCTACAGTGGTCTTGTTGCGCAAACCATCATCGTTATATGCTCGGACACATATACAGTAAACTTTCGGCGGGGGAGGAGGGGGGTGGGGCAAAAAAAACCAACCAACAGCAGTGCACGAAGGTACAAAGTAGTTCGGGACGAGGCTCGAATTAAGGTGTCCCGGGGAGACCGAAGCTTCTCGGCGAGCATTAAGCGCCCCGTGAGTAATTCCGTATAAATCATCCTTCGTTTTCTGCACCCGCTCGCTATCGTACAGAGCATTTGCAAAGAGAACGCGATCTCGTAAATTACCCGGAGGAGGGAGGGAAAAACATTTGTACGTACGTCGATGGGGGGCGGTCATTTCAAGAGCAGCGAGCGCGAAAATTTACGATGACACGACTAGTGCGCTTGTGTCGATTGTTTTGCCGATTGAAAATAAATTACACACCCTTTAGCGTTTATCTGATCTTTATGTAAGGCACATATTATATCGGCTCAATTTAAAGTTGTACTCGGAGAGATGATGGATAATTTGACTATATCGTGTTTGAAATGGACTCCAAAGTGAAAAGGCGTGTATGACTCGATTGGAAAGAGTAGAGAGAAAGAGGAAATCGTAATGTTAAGTATTTTACACCTGCAGGCGAGGCCCTAGAATCACATTATACTCATATCGCAATGAATCACAAATTCATTCCTACGTATACACATGCCCCGTAAAAGCTACCCGGTCGCGAGTGATCTGCAGTTGTTTTCTCTCGTAACATTTTGCAAGCGTTATGCCACATTAAACTTATTCATGCTACGATGAGTTTCGAGAGGCAAGTGTTTTTAAAAATACTTTTTGTTTCTTTTCCGCATCATCGCGCCAAAGATGAAGTAATTGCCTTGACTCTGAAAACTTTGCACGGCGCGGCTCTCGGAGGCCCGAGACTCGGGAGGGAGAAAAGGAAGAGAGGCAGCTCGCTCCTCCTCGACATTAACGAGGCCCATTACTTATCGGAGCGTGTCACCTCCTCTCTCTGTCTCTCCCGCGAAGGAGAGATGAAGAAAAAAAAAATCATCCGCGAAAGTTGCCGGTGCATCTCTACCTCTATCTCTCTCTCTTTGCCGCGTCCTTTGGCGTGCCTTGGGTTTTACTCGCTCGGGCGAACTGCGCATACACACACACACACAGGGTGTCCGTGAGATTGCGCGCGAGAATACGATCGGCCGCGTGTGTCGCTGTGCCCCTTTCTAATAACGGAAATTCGAGTGTATATATAAAAGAGCGAGAGTATATTATACACGCCGGGGACCGATCTTTGCTTGTAATGTATAATATACTGTTGCAGCAGCTGCGGTCGGTAAAGCGCCTGCAGCCCCGACGACGGCCGGAAATCCTCATTCGCCAAACCAAACGTCTGAAATTGTTGATACACGCTTTACTATAAACCCCATGGAGGTGTATCCTATACTTAATATAGGATTTTTTTCGCTTTGCAACAAAGATTGTTGTTCGATACACCTACCCATACTTATACCTTGTAGTTGGTTTTTCACACCTGTATCTCTCTAAATTTGAAATAGTGAAGATTTCACTACTTGCCTAAGTGAACAAGATGTTCACTCGCGAAGGAGTAAAAAAATTAGGATCGTTTATTCGCTCCCAGTTGATATAATTTTTTAATTCTGAATATTTTATCATTAATCCGACAAACGACTTTGATCCGTTATGAAGATAATTGTACAACCCATAAACATTATTTCGAGTGATAGCAACAATAAATTAACCAACTAATTCATATATCGTTACACGTTAACTTGGTAGACATAGTAAAATCCACTATTCCACGGTGAATATTCATTATAGTTCAAAATAACTTATAAGTATACAACTTTGAAATAGTGAAATCGCCCGTATGCAATATTTTGAAAAAGCTGTAATGTACTTATCAAATGTAAGTAGAAGTAAGAGCACACGCACAGTCTCGTACATATATATATATGCTTATTTCGCTCTGCAGGTATAGCAATTTTTCACGTACACATATATTTATGCAGGGGCGTTATGGATTTTCGCGCGCCAACTTTAATCACACTCGCGCAAACGCGTGAATTTTGAAATCTCTCGCTCTCGCGTCCAACAACGTGTACACATAGGCACAACATCGGCGAGAATTTCAAACGGTGTACAGTCACTGAGTAAGTATACCTACTCTACCGGGTATAGCCGTACAAGAAAACCAAACACCAACTGGTACAAGTGCTACGAAAGCCAACAGCCGCCCGAGAGTCGTTAAAAGCGCGGAATTCCTCAGCGCCGAGAGAGCAGCGAGCGCTTTTTGCTTATCACCTATTATATCGTTATATAGAGAGGAAAGAAAAAATTACGCTCGGAGGCAAATTGGAAACAAAAGGTTGCAAACAAAAGTGCGCCAAATATCAATTGTGAGAGCATGTAGCGGGACAAGTGCAGGAGAGCCAACGCACGTGGTATACATTCATGTGTCGCGCGTCGGATAAACGAGTCGAGCTGCGTGGATGTATACATACCTATAAGTATATAACACACTTGGTTGGGGAGAAAAGCGCCGGGAGTGTGGTTTTCTCGATGAGCGACTTAACCTTGGGATCGAGAGATGAGAAGCTGCTGGTACACTGCTACTACTTGCCTTTTTTTTTCCCCTCCCGTATAATGTACAAACCGGCTACAGGTTTTCTTTTTTCGAGGCACGTTTCTCCATTTGGGTTTTCGGACTTTTTACCTTATAATAACAGCAACAAAAATATACATCGCGGGAAAAAGTGTCGTCTCTCTCGTTACGGTTGTTTTTTCGAATTATGTACACACACTTATAAATATACCTACCACCTCGTATAAACAGCTTTTCGAGCGGAAATCGGCGCCGATTAATCCAGAGAAAACACGATTCGTTTCATCAAATTGCTCGTCCTAATGCTAACACTCGCTCTCTGATATATATTTATATCTCTGCGAACGCGGGAAAATCTCTCGGCTAATTAGCCTCGAGGATGAGATACGTACAAGTATAATATGTACACTTTTTGACGATGAGCGACTTGTCAACAGCGTATGTATATACCTACATCTCGTGCGCTAAATGAAAAGGAAAGAAAGGGGGATTTGACGGAAAAAAAGGCATATAATAGAAAAGCAGGGCGCAGTGATCGCGTGTGTGTGCAGGAAGAAAGAGCGAGTATACGTATTTTAATTGCGGTGAAAATCACGCTCTTCTTCGTCGCGGTATATATTATGTTTATTTCGTGAGAGAGTACAACATTACATCCTCCGCGTGCACCATGTGACGAGAGAAATTCGCACAATCAAGCGCAATGTAGTGTACAGTATATAGATACACAGACAGGCTGCACCATAGGCTTTTTTTTCCTTATACCATATATTACTCGCTCGACGGCATCATCATCACCATCTGCAGAAATACACATCAGGCAACCACAACAGCATCTATGATACTTTCGTGAAGAAATCGTAATAAAGAAATCCCATAGTTGGAGAGAAAGAAAAAGAGAGAAGGTATGTATACCTATATGTGTATAATCGACGACGTCGGCGTTGATTCAGCAGCATCTGCGAGTATAATGTATATATAATACATATACGTATACAGAAGAGAAAAGGAAGGGAGAAGATGCGAGAGACGCGCGGCATATGTATCCTGGAGGAGGGGAATCTCCTCTCGGAAATTGGGTAAGTGGGTAACCTTGTGCCGCGCCGCGCGATTCGTGAGACTACTCATGTGTATATACGTATTTGTAATGTAATGTGGCTTTCCGATGGTGATGCACATCATGGCATCGGCGCACGGGACTTTTTTTTATATTTAACACCGGTACAAACGTGCACGGCTATAAGTATACGTGTAATAAGCGAGACGAGAAAAAGAAAGGGCATCGGCTTATCGGCTCGCTCGCACGCCATTAGCATGACTCGAGTCTCGGATGGAAATGTGCGCGATACGTTTTATTAAAAATATCGCGTTTTTTCCCTTTTTCCCTTTCTACATACCCTTGTTTTTACTTGATTTATTTGCTGTGAGAAATTTTTACCTACCGATTCATTGAATGCCACCACCGAAGCAAGTGCCTTTACATTGACAAAGACTGAAAACGTTGACAATGGTAGAAATAATAACAAAAAGTGTTAAACAGCAATAATAAAAAATGATGGAGCTTTATCGCTGCATTGAGATTACGTGGTAACACACGTTTAGTCCTTTTTTAAAAAATTTTCTCGATCAAGTAATAATAATTTTTATAACTTTCTCTATTTGAAATATGGCAAAAAATGAGTTTGGCGTTGCAAGTGTTAAAAGTAAATTAAATAGTAACACAGAGGAAAAGTTGCTTTACTTTGCATGATTTTTTTACCAGTTACTATTATAGGTATTAAAGTATAATATATGCTCAACCAATCCGGATTTTGCATAAACTCGAGAAACTGGTTTTGAAAATGAATTTTTTTCGCGTAAAAACTTTCCATGTACTTATACAGGCGCCTAATAAAAATGAATGCAATCATCGTCACATACAAGAAGGAAAATCTTTTTTGGTACACATACATTCGACGCGTGTCGTTATCGAATTCATCGCAACTCGTTCGGATTTCCTATTGACAGTATGAAACAAAAATGGATTAAATTTCGTCGAACAAGCCACGATTAAAATTATCTGTGCATATATCATATACATATCTCGGTTGGAATAAATAATGCATTAATTTTGAATGCATGAAAGTATTACATACATTTCAACTAACGACACAATTAAGTGAGACCGATATGTATTATAATATAAATTTATATATATTACGGTTAAACTGTACTCTTAAATTTCTCGAGCATTTCTCTGCGAGCAGCGAATAAATTAATCACACTGCCCGCACTTCCGTCCGATAGAGCATCAATTGGATCGATTGAAAAAAAAAAAAAAAAAAAAAAAAAAAAAAAAATAATAAAAAGAGAAAAGCCACGCACTCGTTTCGAAGAAAGTAGTTCACAATTAGCAAAAAAAGTGTACTACGTAAGTAGCCTTTACACACCACCGCGACGATTGCTGCTCGGTCTCCCACGCCGGTACATAATATATCCCCCCTACGTCTAAAGCCATAATTGCCGAGGAGCTGCTCCACACCTTATAATAAACGGAACACACACGTATCGGGGTGTATGTATATATATGTATATGCCTCTGCAGTGCGGTCGCGTGACAACGGTAGCATCGGTAGCAGAGGAGTAACAGGATCGATATCGGAAAAGCCAATGAAGTGTGACCGGATAGTACGGCCCCGAGTGGTACTTCTTCGGAGACTCTCTTAATGCACAAGTATACCAGCTGATGTATACTTATTATTATTATATACCCCGCGATCGCTTCTTCGACAACTATAAGTGTAAGTATAGGCCGTAATAGTCGCGCACGCACGGGCTATGCAGTTGCAGCGTCGTCGGGAAAAATGAATGAGCGAGAAAGCGGATCTACTGCAGTGGAGTGGTAATATTACCACCTACCAATATATACATAAGTTGTGCGTCGCGGTTGTAGCTTCCCTTCGGCTTAACAAAGGCGCGTCCCTTTCTCTCGGTTTTTCCCGCGGCTCAAGGGCAGAGGAGGGATTTTATTACATATATGGCGATGTACCGTCACAGGCTCCGGTTCTGCGGTCGGTCGCCTCTTTCCGGCCTCCGCGAAAATACCATTTTGACGAACCACCTCCTTCGTGCAGTTTATTATAAGATATCTCCGGCTGATGACGATGGCGATTACGACGATCCGATGACGACATTGCCGGCTCCTCTCGTCCCGTTCATATATGTCGCTCGAACTCGTTAGGGGCGCAATCATCATTATCATCATCGCGGGTACTTATACTTGGAGAGACCCCGCCTGCGCTCTCTCTCTCTCTCTCTGGCACGTTAATTTGCTCGGAGCTTGTTCCGATACATACATAGTACAAGATGGCTACGAGAATTAGCCGCGAGTGATGCTTCGAGCCTACGTAGGTATACAAGTGCACTTCTATACATCAGCAGGTCGTATTTTTTTTGTTATACCCATAAACCCTAGGGGATATCATTGGCATTTTTCACGTGCATTTCCTCATTTTTATATGCAAGTCCTTTGCGCGTCACGAATATTTTCACTCACTGACGATGGCCCGGATAGATCAGAGGACCAATCTCAGATGTACCGGTATATGCATACAAACGCGTGCGAGTATGTTTGGCGGGAGGGAAACCGAGACAAAAGTATGTACCTATATACATATACGTCCAATGGCACTAGAATCGGCTCGATGGGCACGAAATTCCGGCAAATTTTTTCCGCGTATACGTGGCGCGCTGGAAATTTATTGAATCACTTTGATGATTTGTTGTACGCGCGGAGAATTTGTTGCACATGCGTTTGCAGAAGCAGTGGCAACAAATCTCACTGAAATAAATATATCGAGCGGGAGAAAAAGGCGATCACCGGACGGGGAGAGTTTTTCCCGAGTGAGGAAAAAGATAAACTATGTTTTTTTTTTCTTTTCGTACGGATACCTGTAGCAGTATCGGAGCGTCATTAAACTAAAACGATTTTACTTACCGAGATGCGCCGCACGCGTTCATTACAGTTACGCAAGCTGATCTTTCCAATTATACACCGCACGCATAAATATATAATATATATTTCATGCGAGTATCCTAAACTTGTATACTCGCGCAATAATTCATAAATCATCGGATGGACCGCAGTTGGATACGTAAGTAATAATTCTTGTATTGCTTATACCGCGGCTCACGTGTGTGAATTCGACGTGGGGCCGATGATGAATGCACGCGCGTGCAGGCCGGTGCATTGGGACGGCGTTACGTAAACGGATGCATCCGCATTCTAGCTGTGGCGTATAATACGGTGAGTAAAGTCCGCGGGTGTATTATACATATATGGGATGGGGAGAGCTGGAAATTCGCCTATTCACGTTTTCGTAAGGCTAATAATGTGTCTGGGTATAGGTACTTGGCTCTGCCGCGGTGGTCGAGCTCACAATCGCCGTTGTTGTTTGTAAGGAAAGCATATTATATATAATACCGAGTGCATGCAGGCACGTATACATGTGGCAGCCGAATAAATTTTCATATCGAATGTATGGAATGTGTGCAGTGTGTATTTTGATCCAAGTGCACGGTTGTGCTTGGCGGAATGGGCAGAGGAAGGTGTATGACTGCGATCTCCCTCCGGGCTGGGGTGAATAACATGGGGATGAACTATAATTTGACCAATCGAATGACCTCTTTGTTATTTGTCTCATGGTTATGAACTGTTGTTTCGAATACCAAAAATGAGAAAAATTGCGTTTAGTCCGAGTAAAATTTTCGAAACGGGCTGTAATCGCGTTACGTAAGCCGTGTAACGTGCACCTTTCGAGGTGCAGTGATGCGGTCACTTTGCCCTGTCTGGCAGATTGGAAAATTTGCAAATGACTCGTCGTGCGCTTCTTACCACGTAATAATATGTATATGTATTGGTGTGCCGCCGTTGCATGCGTTACGGATCTAATGAATAAACATAATTCGTATTTTATAATAGGTGCATGGTTGTGAGTATCGGTTGCGTAAATAAAATCTACCAATGTGTATAATATAGTCAATGCAAACGGCATGTTTATGCAATTGAGTGGGTGATAATTTCTTCCTACGAGTGCGAACGAGTATTTTCTTACCAATATATAATTGCAAAGTGATCGGGTTATCATAAATTAATGCTAATGTCATTTTACGAAATGATGATGTGTTTTTTTTTCTCTTGTAGATTATATAACATGTACAACTTACTGAAATTGCACGATCGTTTTGTTCCTAAATAGGAGTTTGATCGGGTGTACGTACCTGGAACAAAAAAACAAAAAAGGTCTTCATTACTATCTGATATTGATAAACAATTTCTTAAATGATTGATGGGTCACATGATCAAATTTTAAATTTTAGATAATACGTACACATGTATGACTATCATTTGTGTGTAATCGTAGCAAAAATATTTGTAGGCGATCGGAGAGGTCTGAAGTATCAAAGGATGTGAATTTTCAATGTCTACATAAAGATTGTCTGAAAGTTTGTGCAGTGAAATTTTTCCAAGCGACATTGGTTGCAAAAAAAAAATAATTAAAAAATAAATAAAAATAAAACGCACAAGCTTAGGTATATAGCTAATTAAACATCACAGGTGAGGTATGTATACATGATAAACAAATTCCACGCACAAGAGCCGCATTATAGACAAGGCGAGTCCGAAGACGACCGTATCTAACTATACAAGCATATATTATACATACAACGTACAGCGGAAAGGCTTAAAAGTAGGCGCGAGAAATCGAATAATGCGATCGGCGGGAAAGGGAGCTCGTGTAAAACCAGCCTGTCGCTGCATCTGTACACGTATATATATACACTTATACATATATCTCGAGTGTACGTGTGCAGTATTAATTCATTCGATACAACATCAGCGACCAAGCCCGGGGAGAAACAAGCGTAGGTGGCACGTATAAGCTCTCCCTTCTATCTAAAGCCAAGCAAAGACAGAGAGAGAGAAATGCTGTTGTGTATTGTATGTTATACTATATTATGCACGTGTACACCGCAAACTGCAAAGTAAGCGAGCCGGTTTCGCGTGTGCGAGCGACGAGGAAAAAGAGAGTCTGTCCGGTTGTCGTGCGATAATGTTATTAAACGTCTCCTTGCTGTAAATTATTGGCCGCGTTATCAGCCGGGTAATGGGGAGCATTAGACGCTCCATAGAGCGGGACACGCGCACGTTCTTACGGTATTTACTCGACGGGGCTGATGATGATGATGATTGCACGAGCCGAGAAGACGGTCGTGCTTTCGATGGCCTTGTTTGTGTGTGTAAATATACTTGTGCACATTGCGTTATATTTTTCACTCTTATGCGCTGAAAGGAGGGGGATGTTGTTGATGATAAAAAGAGCTATACATGTACACATCTAGTTTTTATTAAACATCTTCTACTTTGATGACCAGAGAAAGAAAATGCTGAAAATTCAACTCCGATGAAGAAAAGTTTCAACATTAAGCTGAGCACTTTATTTTAAAATTTACAAATTTAACATAAAATATGAAGGGTTTTTAACAAAATCAATAAAAAAAAAAAATACATCCCTTACTAAGGCACGAGGATTTTAATCCAAACAGATCATCGTAAGCTTAAGGACATTTACAAGCTAATTAATATGTGCGAATACGAACAAATAACAGTCATCTCATTTAATGAATAGGATAACATCGTGTCCATCAGAGAATATTACCCAAAAGAACAAAATAAAAATAATAACCCTATATTTAAAGGTAAGAAACTTTGTGAAATTTTCACCTACGCATGACGGCACACTGTTCTTGGATATATAAAGAAATAAAAAACAGCGCACAATTAAACTCAAATCGTATATTTGATATTGTCTCGTTCGACTCTTTGCCGTGTATTTTTTATTTCATTTTTACGTAACAACATATATTTAAAAAATCTGTCAATCTGACTGTATGCGTATGAATTGTCACAGGCACTTTTCACGTAATTGTTAAGTAAACTTTTAACACTTTCCCGGGCAAGGATCGCAAGCCAGCCCGCCAGTACGTAGGGAATAAGAAAAGAAACGTAAAATCCACCTCTGTACATATTATAGGTATATCTACATCGGAGAGAAAGTGTTTGCGCCGAGAGGCGATCCCGCTGAAATATTGATAAACCGTTCCAGCCGAGGGACCTCATAAATCGCCACTGTCCGACCATCCGCGAACATCGGCCCAAAACCCATCGAGAAATAGAAGGAGAGATGGACAGGATAGACGATTCCACGACTCGTTGTCATTCCGCGCGGTACTGTGTAAGTATATAGGTGGTGCTGGAGAACAAAAAGTCTAATCCGACGAATCTAATCTGTGCCTGCAGATACACACGGGCTCGGGCTTCCTCCGCGGATTGTATGGAGGCAGAAGGCTGTATATATATAGCTTGCATGTAATTGGCATTCCAGCGGGAAGGCTCTTGGATATAGCAAGACAGCAGCCGCGGCTAGCTCTCGGCTGCTGACCCCTCGTCGCTTTTGTGCTCTATACCACCGGAGAGAGAGAGAGACAGGCACGAAAATCGACATGCCGGACTCGTCGTCCCGTCAAATACACTCTTTTTTTATTTGTCTTTCTATTGTCTTTTGTAGAAGCCCGAGTGTGCAAAACTATGCCCTCCTGTAAGGAACGACACTTGTTGCTCCTTTTTTTTTTTTTTTTTTTTTTTTTTTTTTTCGTAACGATTGCAAAGATACGATGACTGTTTGTTTGCTTCAATTTACGGGCAATTGGTCTCAAAATAAGGAAACGAGACGAAGACATTAAGGTCTTTGGGCTACATTTCTTTAACTTGTCTTTTTTTTTTTATTTATCATGATACTTGAAAAAAGGGGGGAAAAAAAAACATGAGGAAGCACAATCAGCCGAGCAAGGCAGAAAATGTCCACCGCTAAATTATCAAAGTATACCATATAAATTTTAACACCTCGTTGTAAATTTATAAGCCATTTGTAACAAGGGCACTGCTGAATACTTTGTTATCAAAAAGTACTGAAAAAAAAAAAAAAAAAAAAATCTCCTGTGCGAATAAAATCGCAATCGACTCGTCATGTCTCAAAGTCCCGAGGGTGAAAGTCGTACGTATTATTCCGTCAGATATAATCGTTTTATCCGTGCTAAAAGCTTCAACACTTTCGACGCGTAATGCAATAAGGTATGACCATTTTGTTAAAAAATAAACGAAAGAAGACATTAATGCAGCTGCGCAGAGAATATTTATACGTTCAACTCGCCAGAACACCTATACACTCGAACATAGTCCTAATGAAATTAACAAATCGATCGTTTTGCAATTAAGAAAAGTCTAATAAACATTTTCCCAATCACCCAAACAGCAACGCTCGATAAAAGCGCACTGTTCAAGTTTCTCGTATCCTCCCGCTCGTGCACAACAATATTCAACTTTGCACCTATATCGGTGACGTTCATTACTTTGAAAGAGACGCCAAGGAGCTAGGAGCAATTTTAAATTGTAATAACAGACCAGGGTCCCGGGGACTAACTAACCGACTTTCTTTCCGTTAAGACGTACACGACACGAGAGACACATCCTGCTCGGGCGTTCCCTAACAATCAGAGCATTTCGATGACACGCGTACAGTAACAAACCGTCACTGAAAGCCAGCAAGTATAAGGATATAAAAAGACAAAAAAAAATTATCAGAACTGTATAGAGGTGTAGGTACTCCTATTGGAAGAAGAAAAGCGCTGGGACGAGGGAGCGTACAAAAGTGCCGCTCGTGTAGAGAGTCGTACTTGTATGCGGGAAAAGGAAGAAGCGCGTCAAAATAGGAAGCGAAGATAATAAGAAAAGGCTCTCTCGGCTACTATATACTGCATCCATGCGCCGATCGGCAGCCATACAGAAAGAGAAGGCGAGCGGGTACACAAGAAAGAGAGGAGGAGGAGAAGGAGGGCAACGCCCGTGGTGGCCTTGCTCGCGACCTCCTCGACCGAGCGCATGTGTATACATAGTACATACGCGCGCCGCACATATGAAAGGGAGAGAACGAGGAGGAGAAGGAAAGGATCTTGGCTTCTCTCTTGGCGACGAGATACTCATCCACGCAGCCATCGCTCGGAGTAGGAAATACGCTATATGCACCTATACACACGTGTATATGTTTTTGCGCGCGAAATTACTACTCGAGAGCAAGAGGAAGATAAATATTCTATGGGGAATATACATAATATACACGGCGTTGACGCGTTATACCCGAGAAAGAGAGAGCTTACAATTGCGAGGCTGCAGAGTTTCTTTCTCTCCGCGATGGGCACCAGTTTTTTATTATTTTTCTACATGCCGAGGATCCGCTTATATTATGGCTGTAGATGCGATCGAGGGTTTCTAAAATGGCTCGACGAATGCCTGTCGTGTCTCTATTTCTTTTTTTTTATTCGTCACGAGGGGTCGTAACACTATACACGAGCTTCCGATTTTTGAGAAAAAGAGATCAAGGTGTCATTGTCTTGCGCAACTTGGCTGTTACTACTGTATATGTGAATGCGGAGTCTCTCTTTTTTTTTCCTCTATTGTAATTGTTCGCTGTGCCAAAGTGAATAAGATCAATTTAATGTAATGGTAAATTGTACGCAAGGTTGCAACTTCGAGTCATCCTCGTATTCTTTTCAAGATATATATACCTATGGATCTCTTTTGTAGGAAAAAAAAAAAAGGTCAAGTACATACAGAGAAAAACAGCTATACATCTAGGGAGCTTCGCAAGCTGTTGCATCTATATACTCGTCGGACTAATCTCTTTATTATTTCTATTTCTCGAGAAATACGGGCTCGACAATAATACCCGAAGTAGGAGCTATACACGCATTATGACGTAAAATAAAACGAGGCGCGAAAAGCTGGCCGATGCGACTAAAAAACATAGTTTTTACACACCACGATATCCACAAACGCACCTAAACGGCAACCCAAACACCGCTACTGCCGCGCATAATTCAGTAAGACACATACGCACACGAGAGAGAAAGAGCAGCGGCACCTCTCGCGTGCAATTATTTCGGCATTCGCGCTCGCTCTTCTTTCGCTTCCTCGTTCGTTCGTCCTTTTTCCTCCGCTCTCCTCTTCCCCGAGACGCGCATTCCACGCGCACTACACTCGTCACGCCCATTTGGCCCTTTTTTTTACCCCTTCTCTTCATTACTCCATTAGTTCTAATCGAATTTAATCCGCTTCTTTCCTCCTCTCGCTGGCGATTTGCACTTTTATCACCCGCGATGTACGATCTCAATGCAACGGGACACATTTTGCGGTGTTTTGTACCATTCGTACTGATGTATAAAAAACAAAAACAAAAATGGCACAAACATGCATCGATATTATTATTTGTTGTAAAATCTTAAGTGACACGTATAATGAAAACAGCAATTTTACACTTACAAATCGAGCTTACAATGTAAATCCCGTACGCGTGTACTTCTACAAACTACAGCTATTAAAATAATGGACCAATGAGCTGCAACGTATGGGAGTATATGGTGATTGGCCGGGCATCGGCAATCACGCGAATTACGGCAGTCCTGTTGTACGCGGAAAAATGTACAGCACACGGGTGTAGGAAAAACATTTGAAAAACCAAAGTTGCTCGGAGGGAGGGAAAAAGGCATTAAAGTTCAATAATCCCTTCTGTCTCTCTCGCACACCTGTCTCGTAGCTTCCTCTCTCCCCGTGCCCGGCATTCCGAGCGTCCGTCCATCCATCTTTCCACCCGAGGCGTCCCCTTGGGCTCTCCCCCTGAGATGGCTCCTGCCATTTTCAAGGGAGGGATATTGCAGATGGGGTGCAAAAGAAAGAGCACGAGACCAAGTATACACCCACGGGGAGAAGCTGCTCCTATACTTGCTGCTATGGTGGTGGGGAAGGTGAAGGAACGCGCCTTTATATATAGGAGAGGAAACCTTGGGTACGTTATACCTACCGCGCAAAGTATACCTTGCACACGCACACGGCGTTTTCTTCTCCTCTCGCGCTCCGGGAGATGAATGTTTATGAATCCGTTCCGTCCGCGCGCGCTCGCCTATTAGCTATTCTGTTCCTTTTGCCCCGTTTCTCGTTCCGAGCAGTCATCCCTTCCCCCCCCCCTTCGCTATCGGTTAATAAATACTATCGGGGGGCCTGCGATGGAATTCGTTCCCCGGAGACTCTGTTTCCCTTTTTTTTTCTATCCTTTTTCGTTTCGATACCAGTTTTCCGATAGGGACGCGCAAGTGCGCGCGACGGCAGTTTTAATGACATCGGTTCGGATATACCAATGCGTTTGCAATAAATACAAGGGTATAACCCATCACGACGCGTCCACGGGGTTATGGATAAATGGATGATATTTAATGGTAACTGTTGTTAATTATTGGGGAGAAAACACGCGTTCATCGATTGAGATCCAACTTGTACCAACAAACACGAGGGGAATTTTCATATACGCGGATGTCATTCACGAGTAATTGATATCGATGCAGGTCCGGAGTTGCGTTTTCGCTGTTTACCTCAACGCGGTTTTCCGATTTGTTTGTTTGGTGCTCTCGATCGATGGCGATCTCGAATAATTTTGCGTCTGAAAAAAAAACCATCCAACGTACGAGGATCAGAAGAACAAAAACAATGCACCGGCAGCTTAGATTGGAAAACAAGGATCCCCGAGGCCACTGGCTCGCTCAAGGCTACTGCGCGCGAATGCCGAGGTTGTCGTCGTCGGCAGATAACAATAATTTCCCTCGCCTCTGTCAGCACTCCAATGCCCGAGTCGAATCGTTAAAATCGTACGTACCTTAGTATATACATATAGTCCCGGGACAAGAGAGAAATTCCTAGATCGGCTACTGCAGTAGCTGTAACATATACTATCGATCGAAACGGAGGAGGGAACACCGCGCGCATCGCGATGATTCTTCATTGCCGGGACGACGATTTTTTTTTTTTCTCCCTCCTTTTTCTTCTTAGCGTCGTATGGGACGTGACTCGCACGCGGATCCCATGTGTACAATAGGCACTGCCAATGCCGGAGTTTTCTCGCAAGTGTGAAAATTAACATTCAAGTGTATACTATACGTCATGTATAGGTGTATATACGCGTCCGTCACGATGACTGTGTAAACTGTACGTTTGCGCGCAAGTGCACGTCCCTGCGAGTATCTGAAAAGAAATGGCAAAAGCACGGAATAACGATGATTGATAAACGATGTATGTGGGAAAGGAAAACACCATACGCTCCTCATCAGAGTGCCCATCTCGGGCTTTCAGAGACTTTGCGGTTTGCAGAGACGATAAAATGCATACCCACATGGTATAAAATGAGGATGCCGGTCCGATCGATCGACGGATATATATATATGTATATCAGATCGGCAAGGTGTATATGCAGTATAAATCGCCGCTCTACTTTCACCTCCCGAGAAATCCACCGCGAGCCGACGACCACGCGAGGGACACTACATACTTGCAGCGATTAGCAGCGCCGGACGCGACCGCAGCTTCGGTATGTATGTACATATATACCGGTATAAAAGCCTCAAAAGTGCACGCGCTCGTATACATATATATACGTGGCTTCGTCGTCTTCGTTATCGTTTTGGTCGTGGTGCCTTGCGATTCTTCTACTTTTTTTTCCCCTTCAGATGCAATTTGATTTCTCGCTGAAAAACTGCAATAATTACCTATACCGAGACTCTGGCAGAAGACTGGAGGTGTTTTCCGTGTGTACCTGTACCCCAATTAGCATCGTGCATGTGTCGTCGCAACAGCAAATGGCCTGTGTCGCATTTAACGTATACTTACCCAAGAAAAACTTCAGCGTATACATATATATATAATATAGAGTTGGGGAGAGATTGTCGTTACGCAACACAAGCGCGCCAGTAATGATCTCCAGTCACGACAATGAAAAACATCGGAAGAAGGAAGAAAGAGGAAAAAAAAGGATCGAGTGCTCTTTTCGCCGAAGGGAAAATTCGCTCCGACGTTTCCGTCATCGCCAACAGAGGAAGCAACACCGCAGCCATGCATGCACGTGTAGTCCCTCTTCCGCGTACATATAGGTACATATACTTGTAGTATATAGGTATATCCGCGAATGGGACGACTTGGCTCCATTGCCTCGTATATGTACCTACATGCCGGCGACAGTGTTATATAGTACACATCGCGAGAGTGGCGTGTGTGTATATATTGTACAAGTGACGCTCGCGGGCGCCTCTGTGGGAAAAAGCGCGGAGCGAGAGAGAGCCGGCGAACTTTCTCCCCGGGTCCAGTGGCCGGACGCGCTGTTATCTCGCCGCGCCGATCCGCAAAGTCACGAGGGGAATCTCTTTCTCTCGCGCTGCACCACCTCCGTGTGTATATATATATATCTTTCTTGTCGTACACCTATACAGAACAATCTGATGCCACTACATCGACGTGTATCCCACCTTCGGGAGTACAGGTGCCTTCGAGGGTAGAAAAGTTTTGGAAAGTTACTCGGCTCCTTTTTCTTCCCCCTCGGTGTATACATACCCAAGTATATACGAGCGGGATGCGCGTGTCAAAAGTAAAATGATCGATTGCTGCCGGGAGGTGTGTAACGCGTTCGCAAAAGTTGTCGTCTTTCGGGAAAAAACACTGGTGGCCTCTCCCCGGCGTCACGCGTTCGATAATGCCATTCTTCATCATCGGCTCGTTTCGGAAATTGCTCGTTAATTCTCGGCGTTTCGGTGCAGCGTGATCAATACGTATAAGAGCCGAGCCAACAATAACCGGCCGATTAATCAGGCCCCTCCCCCACCGCCAAATTTATAATGGATACGAATTACGTACCGAGCTGGTTATTAAAAATTTTTCTCAATACTGTTATTACGGGCAGAGATCCGGAGAGATAACTTCGGGTCGACTTTGCATGACTGAATAATTTCGCGCGCGCGCGGCTAACTGTAAAATATATTTTTGAATGCGCGTGTCGTTACATTATCAGGTATAATTTGGGGGTATCGTTGAAAAAAAAAAAAAAAAAAATTCGAAATTAAAGCAAGACGACAATTAACCATTTACCTACATACCCCGAGCATGTATATGCTTGTGGGTTTAATTGAATGCTCAAATATAAATCGTCAAGTATATAATATTATACAGGTGCAGCAATTCAATTTCGGAGACCCGGAGCTTTTAAAGAGATAAACCTCGAAGCGAGCCAGCGATGGGGTGGTAATTATTTGTAAAAACGCGTCCACGCCGTGTGCTCAATTTTTTTTCTCGTTTTGAGAGAAAGAAAGATTTTCTCTTTTCTCAAATGGCGAACGGAGCTTCTTGTTTTTCGAGCCACGATGAAAACATTGGCCACGTAACAGTATATATATATTATATACGATTCGCGACATTGAGCACCTGAAAGAGAAGAAGAAGAGCCTTATGTAGCGCGTCTCCATCACTTTGTGTGCATATAAGTATGTATGTACATACATTATGAATTGTATGAGCGTTGTTATTGCCATTGCGTAAGAGCGCACCGGAGGGTTGCGACACGCGTGCAATAGCCTTGCAATGTCGCGAGCGAAGAGGCGATACCTGTACGTGCACTTATATATAAGTGATTCTCTACTCGTTTAACTCGGCGATGACGACCGCGACGACCGACGACTGATTGTTTTCCGCTCTGTTTTTCAAACAGGACCGTGTAATCGTCCGTGTTTTCATAGACCGACGCCTGCACCGGCACGCGCTTGGAAAATTGTCGCGCATCATCATTACGCGTACGACAATTCCTTTCTTTTCTTTTCTTTTTTTTTTTTTTTTTTTTTTTTTTTTTTTTTTTTTTTTTAATGCTCATACAATATACAATACCCTTGCGCATTGACCTTGGAATTATTCAGCTGACGCACGTATGATATATTTTTCAAGAGCATATAGAGACAAGAAATCGGGAAGAAAAAAATCCATCGTATGATATACTCGGTGAACCGCGCCGCGCTTCCACAAAAGTTGCAAGAAAAAAAAGTAAATCCATACACGCGCGTCTTCTCGATGTAAAGGCAGTGTACACACATACAGAGTTTGTTGAGCGCACGAAAGGAAGAAGAAGAGGCAGAAGTAAGCCGAGCGAGTCTTTCGTATAACTGGATTGCGTTCTGCTCCCGCGGACTCCCCGCGGACACACCGTGCGCGCGCGTTGAATCAATTCCGCTACCGATGCCACCATACACTACCGAGGCCACGCGATCTTGTTGTACATTATAATGTGCACCATATAAATATCATACATTATAATGCCTCGATGCCAAGTTGCTACCGCATCTCCCCCCCCCCACTCTCTTTATTTCCCTTTTCTGCCTGTCTTCTTCTTCCTGGATTCTGCAGCGAGTCGAGATATGTAGTTTACCGCCCCGTGCAAACGTGTGGCCCTTTTTTCTCTTCCTCCCTTTCCGTACACGCATCCGTTTGGAGTGTTCCTCTCTCGCATATTATGCCGCCTTAGAAATCCCTCAAAGGAGCCTTGGAATGCGATTATTATTGTATTACACACGTGTACAAATAATTAAGCATAGCAGCCGGTCTCTATCGAGCGAGGGAATCGGGTGTGGATGCAATGAAATCTCGGTTAGTATATTATATATGGGACGCTGCAGTTGCGAATTTTCGTTGCTCCTTTTAGCGCGCGATATTATAAACATACAGTCCTTGGAACGAAATTCGATCGGTGTCTTATCAGTATTGATCGTGGAAAAACAAAACAGCGTGGACCAACCCCCGGTGTTTCCCAAAAAATATACGTGTACTCGGGAAAACACGCATTCCCTATACGTGTCTATTGGAGCCGCGATTTACACGCGTCTCTGTTTATTCCTGCAGCCTATGTATACGCGTCGACGTCGTCGATTCCCTTGGACACGTGTTTATGCATATTCATCGGGTGTGTGGGTAGGTATGGACGCACGAGTTTACGGGCGCGCAAGTAACGAGTCGTGGCAGCGACTGCGAACTGAAAGAGAAACAAAAAAAAAACAAAAACAAAAAAAAACTTGCACAATGGAGCGCTCTATCGCATGCAGATTGCAGGGGGGCACTGTCGCGGTTTTGCATTCCTGGCAAGGGCGAAACGGCGGAGCTGTGCTTTTGTTTGTTTACTTTTTGTTGTTTCGTTTGTTTATTCACTTCGTGTCTTATAACATAAAAAAAAGGTCGTCTCGTAAAAGTCAAAGCATCCACCCCCAAATTACGTAAGAAAGTTATCATTTTTTTTTTTTTTGCACACACGCATCGGAAGAAATCGTTCTTAGAAAGTAAATTGTTGCAGCTAATACAGCGAGAGGGAGGGGGAGAAGGGCAATCGATTACCCGGAGAGTCACGAGGGAGGGAACAACGAACTTCAAACGGCACCATCGAGGCGCGAGCTCGAAAACGAAATTTCCCGCGGTTGTAAACAACGCGGATTTGCATACACAGCACGTAAGTATACTTGTGTACGGACGGATTTCAATTTTCACTCTTCGCCATCGTCTTCTTCGTGATGGCTCTTCTCGCAAATTATTCCCCCAAGTAGCTGCTGTACCACCGGTACACGCCGCAGGCACCTAACGTTGTTACGGCACCTGTATGTATATATATGTATTGATACACGCGTGTACACACACATAGGTATATAACACGGACAGCGACGTTATCGCGAGTTATAATTGCCCAAAGGGATCGTGAATGCCGCGAAGGGGGGGAAATGACTCAAGCGCGCGATCATGAACTAAGTATAGCTGGTTTTTTATTATTTCTGATATGCTGCCTCTCCTTCTCCTCTGTCTTCCGAGACTACGCTACTAATGCAGGGGTAATTTGAAGTTCAAATGAAAAGACTCGAGCTGCATGAGGTATCGATGCCGAGAGGTGCGAGGAAAACGATTATCCGGCTGACAATGAATAGGACGCGCACAAGCCATATACTGTCCGCGTCGATTGCGATTGTTTTTTTTTTTTTTTTTTCCAATTCCGATTTTTTGTCCACCAACTCTAAAGGTGAGAGAAGACGAGTAGCCTCGCGCGATGATGCTTTTCATCCGGGACGTCGGATGATTTTTCATTTTTCATGATGATGGTTTTTTGTACCATATGTACCTTTTCGTTGTACATGCATGTTGTTGCTTGAAAGTAAAAACCTACGCTCGTACGGGAATAATAATGTCCTAAGGCGCGTATGCAAATGAAATTGTGAAATTTCGAGCTTTTTCTTCAAACAACACGTGTGCATTGTCGATCGCGATGACTGTACAGACAGTGGGGTGGGATTGTCGTATTGTCTTTGGAAAAATCCTCCGACGTTCGTTGGCTCGATCGAAGAGAAGCGAATCCAAGTGCGACCTTCGTTTTTCCCGAAGGCGAAGCTATTAAACGATCAGGTGTCTACATCGATACACGAATTAACATCTGAAATAACTTCATTGGGATTCCGGGGTAACGTCAGACCTCTTGCGTGTGTACGATAATTGAAGCCAGTTGGAAAAATAACGTTACGTCGTACATGTGGGAAAAAACACGCGGGAGACGAGTTTCGTAACTTTGAAATAAAATATCATACGATCGTTTTTTTTTTTTTTATAGAAAATTTTTTAATGCAGATTTGCCGATCTCTCGCCGAAATCGCAAATCTTTCCGAGTTCCTATGTAAATTTTATCACATTGGCAGCGCAACACGACTCGTGAGCGTGAAAAAGCAGTCACTGTGTACTTATACGAAACGTGTATTAAATAGCGTCGTTGTCACTTGAACAACAATTACCTACACTTGTATACCTAGGACGTCGCTTACCGAAGAAAAGAAAGCACGTGGCCCCAAAGAAATTGTGGGGCTGTATGATGGAAAAAAAAACGTGTCCTCGTTTTTCTATAAAGAAAATCTTAGCAAGATGAGTATTTTGAACAGACGCACCGATAAATGTTGAAAAAAAAAAAAAAATCGTTAGAACGGCTCTTGGAGAAATATTCGGGCTAATCGAGACTAAACCGATCCTTGGCCAAGCACAGAAAATGCAAAAAAGTACACGTTTTCTCAAAGCCCAATCGGTCGGGCGAAAATTCAACAGCAAGCAAAAAACTGGCGAGCGTTTATACATTCCAGCGGGAAATTTTTTCGCGAGAACCGCACAAATATTATTGAACAACGCGGCGTTGGGCAACCACGACGCGCGCGCCGAATCGATTTCGCGTCATGGCTAAAACATTTTTGGAGCCGGGCTTGTGCAACACCGCCACGCGCGAAAACAAATAACAGCAAGACCCGTACCATCGGAGTAATTGTAGCTCCGAGCCCTGAATCTTTTTGCATTTATGTATACAAGACTTGGTATACGTATATATATACCTGCACCGTATACGAGCACAATGCATCCTCCTACTGGGTATTTATTTATACGCATACTTGGCACAGGTACGTGAAAAATAGAAAAGGACCCGGACCTGTAGGTAAGGGAAGCCTCTCACTTTTTTTTTTTTTTTCTTTTTTTTTTTATGTAACAGGGTCCGCACTCTTGATTGTGATGATCGCCGCATACTCGCTTTTTACGGCTTTTGGGGTGCGTGCCAAAAAAAAAGGAAGAGAGAAAAAAATAAACAATACGAACGTTTGAGCGCAATACGGGCTGGAAATCTTTTTTTTAAATGTTCGGTTTTAGAGATCAGTTTCAAGTACAGGTTTTAAAAGTGTATGCGTGTATATATACAGGTATTATGATAACGACAGAAAAACAAATTTCCCAATGATAAGTACACATAACATTTCAACGCGTTTATTTCGTTTCGCAGCATTTGTTTTATCACTTGTCGATGTACGTGGTATATATATATACTTTATACATATTAAGCTTGTGCAAGCCCCACAGCGTTTCTTTCGTTCCGCAAGTCTTGAGAAGTCGAGCATAGTTTAAAAACACTTGGTAATAGGTACATACTTCATTATTCTGTGCCTCGTGTATACATACATTTCCTTTCTCGAATTTTGACAGCTAACAAGGGATACTCGGCCAGATCGCGTTTGGTATCAGGTTACACGGGTAAACCGAAACGGAAGGAAGTAGCTATTATTTTTCCTCTTTGCACGCGCAAATCGTTAAAAAAAAACCTACATCGCCAAGTAGTCTCGCTCATTGAGCTTCGCAACACCTAAGAAAAACAATGCGAAACGTAAGAATTACCCATATTCTGCAGAGGAAGAAACCTCGATTTAGTGGTTTTCCACACACCTATAGTCCGACACGGTGTAGTTCCGTTCACACTGCATTTTACACAGTACAGAGATGGGGGGAAAGGGGGGGAGTCGATCTCCTGTATATACCATTAGCGGAGCTAATAACCCGTGAATTCCATTCGCGATTGGCAACGCCGGGAGAAAAAGAGCCATATAAACAACAACGAAAGCAGTGATAAATCGAAAAGGCGCAGCCAATGTATACATTTGCGTATACACTCGCGCTGTTGTATTACACGCGCACTGATAGACCCGTCAAAGTTGATTCGCTTATTAGTTCGCACGCGCGCGCGGTTAGAAAGTTCCGTTTGCATGTATATATACTTACACACATCGGACCCACATAGTATGTGTGTTCCGGCTGTGCGAGTATTACCCAGATACATATTATCATATATACATGTAATGTATACATTGTACAGTGTAAGTATACCTACACACGTCCTGTCTATATATTGGCACCTAGACGACGACGGCGACGAAATTACGCAGGGACCGATACTTACATGGTCTGTAAGCTCGAGGGTGGGTTCTCACAGACTTTTTGCTCGTGCACGCGCACATTGTAATGGGCTCTCGTAACGAAGCGAGCATTGTGAATCGCGAGGGTGAAAGTGACGGCAAAAATTTGAGAGTAATATTTCAATGCGCTCGGGTAGACTTTTTTTTTGTCTCTTTCAATTGAGTTTAACCACAGTTGCATCTTCATTTGCGACGAAATTCGGTGACACAAAAAAAAAAGAAAAAGTGTCTTATCAGCGAGAAACAAAAAAACAACCATCTGCCAAAACAAGAGATAAAAAAGGCACACTCGAGTGTGTGTCGTTTGCGTACGTTAATCGGCGGCAGAAAAATTCACTACTCCATCTTTTGAAATCCACTCGAAAGGAGCAACTGTATAGGGAAGATACAATGTTTATGGTATACAGCGCACGTACGCACCGTACATCCATCGATAATGAGACGCGATAAGAGAAAGGAGGGAAAGAAAAAGGGAGAGTCGCGATCTCTTGGCTGGTTTTCAAAATAAAATCCCGGCAAAGCAAGTCACAGGTATATATACATTGTATATACCCATATATACATAATATAGGATATAGAAAGCCTCTTTTTCCCGAGAGCTACCTATGTGCATAGGTATGTGCATGTAGCGACGACAAGGCAAGTTCAAGGCTCGGCACGAGCAACAGCTGCAGGTATATTATATAGAGAATCATAAGGCTGCCGGTGTAAGTATAGCAGAGCGAAAGAGAGCGCGGATAGTATGAGGCAACGACCTTGCGGGCACAGGCCTCTCCTCCTCCACCCTTTGCTCATTCCCCCCCTCTCTCTCTCTCCGCGATATTACATCCTAAGCAGGCGCATCCTGGTATCCGTCGTCGTGCCGATCCCACGCGCCTAGGACATAAATCGAAGCCCATCTCCCACGTGAGAGTACGTATAAGCCCCACCTCTCGTACATATATGCTAAAATACTTGTGTGTATACCTGTTGTACGTGTATGGGTTTCGTTACACATAGAGAGAGAGTAGCCCCGCCTGCTTATCGAACGATTACTATTTTTATAACATATGTATATATTATCTACTAGATGATAATACAACCCGTGTATAGGTGTACCGGTGTACCTAACTGGTTCTTCCTGCATGGAGCACCCGGTGTTTTTTTTTTTTTTTTCATCTCTTTGGTCTTCGATTTGCGTCTATATATATATATTTTATATGTTTGTGCGTTCAGCCCCGCAGCGTTGCATTTTAATTGGGTAATTTGTCGCTGGGGGTAATGAGCCGAGTCTCCGAGCCGCACCATCGCTTGTGTATTGTATATAGCTTTGCATTTAATCGAATGGTTCTCCGACGGGAGAAAAAGAGGCAGAGCTTCCTCTGTTTACTTTTGTTCGGGCTCTCGCCCCCGTTTTTTTTACTTTATTTCCAAAGTGATCGGTTTTACAGGGACGTTTTGAATGACGCTATATACAACCACGTCCGTCTATCGATGCAACCGTGTATCTACTACAACCACAACTTGGACCGTATCCATGTTAATACGGGCTCCAACATAATTGTCTTCCTTTTTTCGCGAGCCCGTGTTAATTTTTGCACTTTCTAACGGGGCCTTTTTTGTTTTCCGGAGCCAACGCGTGTAATGTCATAGGTGCACGAGTTCGAGAGACTTTCGCACGGACGACGGAAAATTTTAGGGTTTTACTATCTGCGCGTTTGGCATACCGATCGGTGCATTTGGTCGTGAAAAGCGAAAGAGGACCGTATACGGAGTAGATCGGCAAAAAAAGCGCTGCGACGCTCTTCCCACGCGCGGAAATATTTTCCACCTTACGAGGCCGAAGAAAAAACAACGAACTGCACGCAAAGGCAGCGTTTGAAACGGCAAACAATGGCCACACACACACACACCTTATGCTGCATATAATATAGTGTATCCGAGGGACTCTGAAATTAAACTTTCGATTGTGCTCGGGGGGTCTCTCTCTCTCTCTTTCTCCTCCCCACATACACCTACACCACTTGGGGCGCAGTGTTTTTTCTTCCGTTTAGCGTCGGTGGAAATGATAGACACACGCACGAGCGCCGCGATCGGACTCCATAATATATACACACACGAGGAGAAACACCGGCAAGAGAAACCGAGCGAGAAACGAACGCGGGCGACAAGTGCTCGGGGGAGAGAATAGACCACGAAAACCTGCTGTGTTTCTGGAAGAGCGTAGCTTTTTTGAACCAGCCTGGCGGCACTCGTCCCGGGTGCCAATGGAGGGAAAATCGAAAGTCGATTATCATAAAACGCAGGGCCTCCCCGTCGCGCGGGAAGATGTACGCGTTACCCCGCACAGCCGCGCGAGCGAGCGATTTTCGCGTGTTGGGTTTTTCCAATGCGCGGGTTAGCTTGTCGGTGAAGAATCGCAGCGTCGGGAGTGCAATGGATGAAAGCTGATTTACATTTCTCGTGTGTGACTTTGGTTTTGGGAGTCAGAACCCGGATGGGACGTAGTTTCTCTCGGCTGCGGATCGTCGCGGAGGGATTTCGATGTGTCGTTCAAATTGTCGCTGGTTACGGACGGTGATTGATAGGTTTCTTTTGTGTTCGCTACATACATTCACCAAGTTTTTTTTTTTTTTTTTTTTTTCCCAGACTCATATAAGGATGTGGCAGAATGTCAGCTATCCCGGTACTCGTATAGGAATTGCGACAGTATTGTAATTTTGTGTAATTAGCATATGGGTGTATGCGAGAAAACCTTTTTATTTACCAATAACTCGGGTGGTAGGTTGTATGTGTAGGAGTGGGAGAGAATTTACAATTTTTCTTTCGCAACGTGTTTATTTGTGCATGGATTGTTAATTTTTTTTTTTGTTCTTCCTGATCGCTGTGGACTTGGGTATGAACAATTTTTCAATTTTTCAAGTGTAATGCATTGTTTGTGGTAAGAAATTTCTTTTTTAATTGCTACTTCAAAAAATGTAGTCCTCGACAAAATTTTTTTTCCAAAAACAATACGTTACAATTTCATAGAAAAAATAATTCGAACGAGAAAAACAATGGGAAATTGGTTAAAAAAGTGTTTAAATATTTTATTTCAAATGTACTTTACAGTAAACTTTAATATCTTTCATGTACACTGCGCTTTTTCGCCTATTAAAAAAGTTTTTTTTCTAATATTGTAACGTGAATTAGTAATGAGCAAAAAATTTTTTCTCCGAACGGAGTACATTTTATTTAGGAAAAAAAAAAGTTTGGTTTAAAAGTGTTTAAAAATTCATAAAGTATTTATACCCAAGTCTGTGTGTTTCAATAATGGAAAACTTGCGTTGGGGCACGATTCTCACTTCGTATAGGAGTATACTGTTCACTTAAATTTCGTTCCACTTTAGCATCGCTAGCAACATGGAGCGTACTTTTTGTATTTTTTATCCGACAACCAGATCTTTGTCATTAAGAATGAGATTATATCCAGCCAATACACATCGAGTAAAAGTCTTACCTATTTCAGCAAAAAAACATTCCCGTCAACTAGGCAATGACTAAAAAAAAAAAAAAGATAGAAAGAAACGCGAGGTAATTTTTCAACTTGTCGATAAAAGTCGAATTATAGTGTGTCGTAAAATCCAGCCGAGCCTCGGGTTTACTTGCGCGCGTCCATACTTCACTTTGCGAAATCAAAGTGAAATGGGAAATTTACAATCACACGTTTAATTTTATGACGCCGGCACACAGCCAGGGTATAATATAGGTACAAGGCAGCGCGTACGAAAGAAACGTCGGCAGAAACATTAGATAAGAAGCGAGTATATGTATAAGCGCTAAAAACAACAAGGAAATGATCAATCGAAAGTCCACGTACTTACTGCTTCTCTCTCGAAAACGAATCCACACACACACAAATGCGCACGAAACTTTGTGGGTATGGAAAAAAAAAAAAAAAAATGCGCAACACTTTCTCGCGCGTAATTCATACTTTAATAAGACAACATGAATTTCCAGCGTGAATAAATGAGGTACACATCACGCGCGAACAGACGGATGAAAAGAAAATCAATATTTCACGCGGCAAAGAGTTTCTAAATGAAAAAGCTCCGCGAGATGGCAACGGTTTAATTAGACCAGCGCGACCCGCAAATCAAAATCATGCGTGCACACAATACAAGATAGCGCTCACTGAAAAGCGTCGTCGTAGTCGTCTCTCCGTCGTTTAGAAAACCGCCAATCAAGAGTCGCATAAATCATTCCGAATCGGGAGCGCCGGGGATAATACATGTATATATATACATGCATTTTCCCTCCTCGCAGCTTATGGCGCGAAAATATAATTACGGTGAAAACGCGAGGAGGTGCCACGGGCATGAGCGAGCATTCCTCGGGCTCTTATTAAGATTCCGAGGATGTCGCTTTGTACCCACATCTTATATGGGTAACACATAGGTTTCCACTCGCTCGATCTCATTTCACGAGGACGAGGAGCACGCCCCCCGACCTTCATATTAAAGCAGCGCTCCCTTCTCGGCCCCGTGTGTGCTTTTGTCGTATGCAGATGGACTGCTTTCCATGATACCTGCTGTGTGTTTTGGCACTCGGGGTCCAACCCACACATGAGGTTATCACGAAGCTAGCAATGATATTATTACTGTTTTTTTTTTTTTTTTTAACCTTTTCTATAAGGTAGTGCTCTCGCTACTCGAATCAACGGTCAATTTTGATGAAGCTTGGCTCATTTACAGAACTAAGTGGAAATTTGGTGAGCCTACACAGTGTAGAAAATCATACCTAAATGCAGGTTCGAAGGATAAAGTCTATCCGAGTCTATCATACAGATTTTAAGAAAAATTATTAAAGTAGCAACTAAATAAGGCACAAATTTTACTCATTTTTAAATCTTGATTAAAAGTACACGAGAGAAGAGAGAATTAAATGTAATTCCACGCTGAGCCACCCAATTCTTTGAATCAAGAAAATTTTCTTTACCCTGATTCCGTTAAATATTTTCCGTTAAATAAAAACATATAAGTTTATTTTAAAAAATTATTATATTAACATTTTTTTTGAATCACGAATTTTTTACTTAATTATGAGAAACGCTTTTTTTCGATCGACAAAGTGTTTTTTAATTAAAAGAAAATACTTAATGAAATGAGGATAATGGAATTTTCTCTGTTTCAAAGAATTGAGTTCTTGAGTGCAAAATAATGGATGCATAACGCAATATTCGTATAAATACATGTACTCATTCATAGTCTTGACATCCGTGAATATTATTTGGTGCTCATTCATCGAGTGTATGCTATCTTAATGTAAAAGAAAATACTTAATGAAATGAGGATAAAGGAATTTTCTCTGTTTCAAAGAATTGAGTTCTTGAGTGCAAAATAATGGATGCATAACGCAATATTCGTATAAATACATGTACTCATTCATAGTCTTGACATCCGTGAATATTATTTGGTGCTCATTTATCGAGTGTATGCTATCTTAATGTCCAAAGATATCATTTTTCTACATTTTTGGATACATTATACATTTTGGATATTTTTAATGATGCATCAGTTGATCGGAAGTACCGAGGATATTCAAAATCGTTCCAATTTAATTGTCAAGTGTATACCATGGTTCTCCGTTCGATCTTAGCAATTGAAAAAAAATTTTGTAGGTACAGCCAAAAAACAAATTTACCCCAAATCAAACTGCGTGACACGCGTCGATGCAACTTGTGCAATTAACGTGAATTCACGAGAAGCCATGCTTATTTATAAACTCTAATTGCCCGCGTCTTTTTTTTTATAATTCCGAGTGGAGGAAAAAAAAGGAAAGGAAAAATCATCGAATCATGCGACAACCTTGCGCAGACGTCGGCGGTCGCGGGCTTACGTAACTCCTCTCTCGGGTTCTCTTGAGACCGACGCTTCTCCAGGTAGGCATAATACTTTATACCCAACCGCGGGTAATAATAGCGCGATACGTAATAGATGTCGAATTAAAGATGATTTATCGGGACAAACGCTATACTTATGTACCTATTTTTTTTTTTTTTTTTTTTTTTTTTGTTGGCGACAATCGAAACCTGTAACATTCCAAGGCGTGTATCGGTAATTGAAAATTTTTTCAATTAATACAAGAGTGCGGCTGCAAAAAGCGACAATTGTATAAATTCGCTCGAACAAATCGACGTCATGGAGGAGATAATAATAATTATCGAGGTGTGTTTTTCACTTTGTGTGACAGATAACGCTTTGGGCCACCTGTTGGTACAAAAAATATTTTCGTAAGCTTCGTTTCGTAAAATACGCCGAATCCATAGACCAACATACACTCGTTTAGTTAACTATTTATAAGTACCAGAGACGCGGAAGATATTACCTCACGAAAAAAAAAAAGATAAAAAAACACAAGATATACGGAAAGGTAAATTACCTATGGCTAAGGTAATTAACGCAACAGGCACGAGTCTTTCGATTTGGGCTCGACTGGTTTCACTTTTGACGAGAGAGTCATTTTCAGCAAATACTGTTTCTCGTCGTGTACAGTCAATTTGCTTTTATTCAACTTGAAAAATAAAATGCATTCAAACATCTTCCCTCGAACATTAAACAAATGCCAAACCACCTGTTGAAAAGGTTTTTTTTTTCCTCTTTGGAAACAAGTGCAAAAACTTGTAAGAAAAAAAAAGGGGAAACAAGACGGCACCGATGTAAAACAGGCCGCTGCGTTGCAAAACCACCTCGACATTTCCTATTCGAAAAATATCCATCAGAAACGAAGGAAAGACCAAAAGAGAAAGAGAGAGAGAGAGACGGAGATTAGCGCTCGCGATATAAATGTCGAGCAGCAGGTTCGCATTAAGCGATCACGAGGTGGAGCGCAGCAGTGCTCGAAGATACGAGATCGCGAGTTTTGGAGTGTATATAGTTCGTAAATCCGTGTACACCGATGAGAAGAACAAAAAGAGGATGGAGGGAAAAAAAAAAAAAAAAAATGGACGTGCCGCTGTAACTGTACGTGTACTTTTGTGTGTGTATATACACGTATGAGCACAGATGGGAGATGCAGATACGGGGTGCAAGACAAATGGAGAAAACGCGCGCACTCGCGTACTTCTATGCGCATATATATATCGGAGGATGCGACTGTCGGTGCAACTAATATGCATGTGCGGAGAGAAATTTAGAATGAGGCTCGGTAATTTGCGTGCTCCGAAAGTTTTTTTTTTTTTTCTACCAGTGGATAGATGGGAGGGTAAAGTTTCACATTTTTTTTTCATCATTATATATATATATATATATATATATATATATATATATATATATATATATATATATATATCATTTCAATAGGTGCATTTGTTACAAGTTGCAGTTGTTTCGTATAAAAAAAATTTTGTTGTGCAGGACCAAAGCCAAATAAGAAAAAAAAAAAAAAAAAAGATCCTAGTAAGTATTTATTGCATACAGATAAATATCGATGATTCATCTCCACGCAACGGCACGTCGAAGCAATCTCGGTTGGAAAAAACAAAAGTGAATTGCGGACGTGATTTGTGGTCGAATAAACCGTAGAGACAGGTGAATGCGTCTGTTATTCCGAATGGAAAACTCATATGAAATTTATAGCGACGGCGGGAAAATTCTCTCTCGTGCATCTGCAAGTAAAAGTAGATTGATTGGCCGAGGCATGTGTGTGTATATATATACCTTTTGTATACGACGATCTCGCGAAGGAAAAAAAAAATCCCCCCCCGGCAGAAATAACGAGCTTTCGTTCGATAACTAATTTTTTATACCAAGTGATTTTTATTATTGTTATTATCGACAAAATAGCATGGAAGTCACAATGAAACCCGAGAGGGGGATTATTGCGAAAACTGATCTCGAGGCTTTTTTTTTTTTTTTTCATTCATTGCCACTGATTTGCAATTTCAACATACTGGTGTAGACGATTTTTTTTCTTCTTTTTCCCAATTATTATTGGCAGCGGAAATTAAAGATGTTAAACATCGATAGGAGATATCCACCTCTTTTTTTCTTTTCTTCCACTTTGTCTAGTTTTCTCTAATGAAGCGAGAAACCGGCAATAATAAATACCCGAGGTTATTATATATGCACCAACGATTTCCTGCTGCCGATGTTGAAAAACAAACTCACGCGAAAAACGAAACATCCTCCAATGGCCAAGCCATGAGCTTGCATATAATTACTCGCTCATCGAACGGTACAACCAACAAGTTTTCCCTTCACGATCGAGTTATACCCGACATATTTCAAAAAAACGCAAAACGTCGCGAGGTAGCATCAAAAACCAACCCTCAATGTTAAATCACTGATATGCACGTGCACATAGAGGGGGGCATAATTTATCATTTTCGTCGTAGTGAAAAAAGGCTCCTCTCGGGCACACCGATCGACTGCCGCTACCATAAGCAATAAGCAGTAAATATTCACTTGCTCGTGCATTCGTACCTACACTCACGTACGAATCGCGTCCGCAAAACCAGATCCCCCCCCCCCTCGCGTACAGGTATATACAACCCACTATATACGTATAAGTACGTATCCTTCCTTCAAAGCTCGCAAATTTTTCCCGTATATATACTTATAAGCTCCCCCCGCGTAAGCACACGATTTCAGCATCGGAGCCAAAGTATACATCACCCAGGAACTACTGCTCACATACTTACGCCACAGAGAGGCGCGTAAAAAGAGAGAGAGAGAAGGCGTGAAAGTCCGCGAGGGGCCCCTCGATAAATCGCCTCGGGCCGTCGTAAATCAAAGCTGGATCTAATGGAATTACACGTATAACTCCTCGGAGACTCGTTTTCGTCCCGAGTATACACCTATAATACATATACACGGGTATAATGTAAAACGAGCGCGAGAGGGGGGGAGCCTGAAAGTCACACTTGACGAGTTGTCCACCTCGGCATATAAATATACACGCACAACCTGTAAACGCTATATACTTGCTAAATGCAACGTCAGGCATGTTATGTACGGTACAGCGCACGCCATTGGCGTCCTTGCCGCGTGGCATCGATGCACATTTTATACAAGACAGGCGCGTACGAGCGTTACTCCTTTGGATGTGTATATAGTATCGCCCACCAATTGTTCCAATAATGTCAATGAAAGAAAAGTGGTGCCGTGCGTGCGCAATTTTGCGATTATATTCAACACGGCTCGCATACCACTTATAACTTATATATCGTTAATATATGTATCAGAAGATTAAGCAAAGGTGTCGATAGTCGAGCTGTATTGAGAATAATTTCACCACTCGCGCGAATCTGTGGGAGGAAGACAAGGGATACATACTTATATTCCGATTTATTGAGCGTACTCAGTATAGCAATCGTACAAAAAATTTTACCCCTCGCGAGCTGATGTTCGACACATTCGTTTGAGTCACTTTGCAGTTATACGTATATGCATAGAGTGACAAAACGATTTTCTCATCGAGACGCGGACAAAATCGGGCTTACCCAATGGTAATCGCTTCCATTATATGTATACACATAGAATCGCTCGTCCATGAATCTCTTTGAATTGAAAGATTTCCCTCGCATCTCGCGCTGACGGACGCCAAAAGGCGGGGAGATACGGCAAAAAGTATTTCCAATCTCGGACGCGCACGGAGGACGATCCGCGGTAGATGAGAAAATGATTCATCTCCGTTTCCTGCTACTGCCACCTTTCGTATAGGGTCGAAAAATTGGGCTTTATTGGAAATTGGAGGATCACGATTTCCGTGCATATGTGTGTGTGTCGATGGCGTACTTATCTATATATAATATCGGTTACACGGGTGCACGTGGGCCGATCCATCGGTTCCATTTTCACCTTGACATCGATGTGCTTTAATGCCACCACCACCACCACAGCTGCTTGTTCTTGTGAAACCATTTGCCTCTCGTGGTTTTGATTTTTGAGAGAAATCTATCGATACTCGATCCATACAACGTGATGATGATGATTACCTAATATTGGTTTTATTCAATTGGCGCGGATTTCTGTTTACGTGTGTACTGCAAGTATACCGTATAGGGATTGTCATTTGTTAGCTGTATCGGTTTAGCAACATCTTCATCCAAATAAACGAGAGTTAAGGGTATATACACCTGTATTTTTTTTTTTTTTTCGCATTGTATAATATATAACTACTTTGGTGAAAATTAATATTTCACACCTCGACTCGTAGCCTTTGAATATTACGTCATACGTGAGTATCCGTGCCTTTGCCCGTTGCGAAACACGTTTCGACAACAGATTTTTAACAGCTCAAATAAATTATTTTTTTTCTTCTCCCTACGGTCCACCAGTGAAGAAAGAAAAAATGGTACTTATATATACCTTCCGCTCGTTACGCGAGAGCCTAATGATACAGCCGCGTCTTCGTCTCCGCTGTCAGTCAGCGATCTGTTTTTTTTATTATTTTATTTTCTTTTCATCCGCTGCACTCGTACACTCGCACTTCTACACGCAGCGACACGATTACATAAATTACGTAAGTGATACATAACGAGGGTACGGTAAAAGACGCGGTGGTGGCCGATTCAATTCTCTCGAAAAAGAAAGGGACACCGGCGACGAGTAAAAAAAAAAAATAATAAATAAATAAAACGGACGTTATGTATCATATACAGGCACGTAATGTTATACGTCCATGTCTCTCTCGAGTCTGTACGAAGGAAAAAGTACTTAGCCGAGAAATCGCGGATTTTTTGTTGTCAAGTTACGTAAAGCGTCCTCTCGTTAATATGGTTTTTGAGGTATACGAAGGGTATTTTACAAGGAAAGGTTTTTCAATTAACCGGGTGCACCTGTGTATACATATGTATATACATATATATACAATACCAGGTGATAAACGGGGATACGAGTACATCGCGTTGTAATAACGAGGTGCCGAGGCAAAGATTTCCCTCGGGCTGCAGGAAAAATCACTTTCCCAAAAGACACATACACGCGCGGCTTATACGTGAACATTAATTTCAAGCATATAATCGGCGCGCGTCCGATCGCGTGAAAAACGTGTATGGTCGATAAATCACGCGCGAGACAAAGTTATAAATGACGCGAGCGCCCGTTTTTCGGGTGACAAACACACCGCGATATTTTCTCCCGGACTCTCGTGCTTTTCAAAAATCACTGGGAGAGTTCACAAACGTGTATTTATATTACTTATATACAATTAGACAGTGAGGGGCACACGTATATGCGGGGGAATCCGGATAAATATTCTTTGGAAGCCAAGTAATATGCACGCCATTGCGCAAGACCTTGAAGAGAAACCTAGGTATAATATACGCGTAATAACGATACACCTGGGCGGTGTAAAAAAATTAGTGCATCGCGCTAAGGATCGCTGCTTGAAGGATTTACGTAAGGAAGGATATATAAATATATACAACAGGGTTTTTCGCTGTGGTGTATATAGCGCGCGTCAAACTCGCTTCGTTCACGCAGCTCTGGGCACGAGGGTACACGGACCGCCTCTTACGTTTTTTTTTTTTTTTATTACACGCACCAGAGCACGCGTTACACGTATAATATACAAGACAATGCGAGAAAGAGAAAAAGATCTGCCGGTCGGATAATTCGCGGCCCCGCGCACCTAATACTACAACGAGATTTGGCTCTGGATTTTCGGTCGAGGCAACTAATACGGTAGCTGCTGCAGGTGTTACGATTTTGAGTCACTGTATGTATATATATAATATGCACAATAGCGTCACGAAAATTTATTGTTATTATTTACATAGGTATGTTTCTTTGGATCGCTAAAATCTGGATTTATACCACCGGCCCGTGTGTTAATTCGATATACGTGACGTGGAAATTTATAATCGTTATAATTTACGGTCTCCACAAACGAGGTAGCGTTTAGCTGTGTTATTTATCTTACGGTTGCAGCTACAGGTATGCGTGTTTTATCATCGACGCAAAAAGAATCGGATTCGATACATACCGTTGGCGGTCAATACCTGTATACATACCGATACGTAACGGAAGTCTTTGATGTGTTCACCCGCCCAAAGAACATTTTTCGTTCAACTTACCTGGATTTTCGTGCAATTTAGTCTTTGATGTTTTGAGATGTATTTTTATATGGTTATTGTTATTTGCTCGAGTACTCACCTGAAACAGAAAAAAAGAACGAAATAATTAAAATGACATTTTGGATGATGGAGACGTATGCTTTATTTTTGTTAATTCGAGTAACTTATATTTGAATGTGACTCAAGAGACTCGCGAGTTAAGAAAGAGCGAAATTAAGAGACTCGACAAATGTATGTATAAATAAATTAAATGTACTGTAATTGTGTGTACGCAATGAAAAAAATGAAAGAAAAAAAAAAAATCGCTGTTCCTATTGTTTGCATTAGAAAATAATGTTTGATCGAAAGCCGCACTAGTTGTATTCCATACTCGTTGAGTTGATTTATATATCGATAAAATGATCACTCGAACGTACATACCCACGGTAGAGATGAAAAACAATGGGTTAAAAGCTCACTCATCCATCTCCCTCCCGAGGTATATACATGTATACAGCAGCAACAAATCACACGGCTAATTAATTTATCATTCATCCCACGAGAACCATTTAAAAGCCATTCGTCGTCGTAGCTGCATACGAAAACCGGAATATAAGTATGCTGCTTTCCAAAGTTTTTACAAAAATCCATTTGCTATATAACATACCTGTATGTATATATACGTATACCACCGCGCGAGCAAATAAATAAAACGGAGGCTCCTTAAAATCTGCATCTCCATGCACAGCACTCGAAGGATCCCATCCCGTGCACTTGTGTGCCATTCACACCGAAGGTGCATCCACTTTTTTTTTTTCAAAGTCTCAACAAAAAAGCATCGATATTCTCCACGCAGCGAGTTGTTTGATCCGTCGAGGTCGAGCGAATCGATGTCAGCGCCAAATTAACATACGCGACGACCTTCCGATCGATCAGTCCAATAACATTATTTTGTCCAAAGCATGTGTCGTCGCGAAAGTCGTCGTAACCGCGCGTAGTTTTGGCGAAGGTATGGGAGAAAAACAGAACGAAGGTCGTCTCGACGACGGGGAGAGACGCGCTCGACCGGTGGTGTGCTCGATCGAGCGCTGCATTACGTGGAGAGGAGAGAGCCGCTTCTTTTTTTTTTTTTCTTTTTTCTTTGCGCCGAAACCACTTTTTGCGCGGGCAGTCGGTGAATGCGAGAGCCCCGAGTTGTTTACTCGCTCTTATATACCTGTGGAGCTCGGCTCGAGGGATTCTAGGAAAACTACTGATGAGGATTTTTTTCATACGCCTCGCGTTTTCGCGAGCTATCATTAGGATATTGGTTTCTGCAAACTGTGTACAAGTGATGTTTACCAGTTCTAGAAAATCTATACTGTTTCTGTAGTAAAAATACAAAATCGGTACGAGTCTGTCGATTTAATATATATCGATTTCTTTCATTTCGGTGGCACTTGTCTGAATTTCACTGTTTAAATTATTAGCGTAGGACATGTTTTTCGACATTGCATAATTAAGTGATCGGCGAAATGGTTTCTCATGTAAATCAAACAAAAGCACCGCAAACAACTCTATACGGCTTGTTTGATAATTAGCGCGATTATGTGTAGCCGATCCTTCGAAATCGGTTCCTAAATCAATGAAATCCCAAGATAACTGAGATTAGGTATACGCGTCAAGTAGTTTCCAAATATGCAAATCAAAGCCGATCGGGTTTTGTTAGAGTCTCGGTCGCGTTGCGTAAAAATTTCACCCATAAACAAGAGCTCCTAAATTATTCATTACATTAGAGGAAAGTCGATCTATTCACGGATATACATCGGAACTGAAACAAAATTTCTAAGTATATACCAAATTCATGTACAAAACAGAGTGGACCGATGAAAAGCAGATGAAAGGTTAATAATGACACTTGGTAATACACGTACATTTCAACGATCGTCCGACTAAAAGAAAAAAAAAAAAAAAAAGGAAAAAGAAAAAAGTTAGATACCAGCTGCTTGAGAAATCGGCTCTTACGACCCACACGACATAGACGAATTAACACGTCATTAGCTCGGTATATACTTTGCAACGCGATTAACCTACTTTTTCGAGCTTTCGCGTGCAATTTCCAATTGTAACAGATACATATGAGACGATGCGCGCAAACATTCCGCTGAGTATCGATCACTGCCACTGAAGATCGGATTCACCGATCGGCAGATCGGTAAGTATATACGTCGTAAAAACTCGGGGAGGAAAAAAGGCACCTACAAAAAATTGCACCGACAATAAAGATATAGATCAAATATTTGCAGGAGAGAGAGATATGGATCGCGCGGTATTTGACTTCTCTGGTTGTCTGTGCCTCCTCGGCGCCACCGCCAACGCGCCGGCGTTGTCAACAAAACAGAGGAGCCATACCTACTACAGGTGTGCACGTGCGAGCGCGATGATACCATATACTTACATCTTACTGGTAACTGTAATGTGTTTAGATAGTTTTTGCGCGCCAATGAACATGTACGTATAATACAGATTGGGATGTGTGCGTGCTCGGCAACGTGTTTATCTCGGTTAGCTTATCAGTCAAGTATTTTATTTTTCCTCTCCGGAGCGTGCGCGGGTTTTATAGAGCTCGACGTCACGCGCTCGGACGATAAATTTATATAACTTTGAGCTGCTTGCGTGGCAATGGACTGCCGTCTCGAGCTCAACAGGTAGTGCGAGTTGACAATGTAATGCGCACCGAATGGAATCGGCTGGAAAATTCAGTTTTCATACCCGTCAAGGTATCCCCCTCGAGACCCACGTGTAGAGTATGTTTACGTGGCGATGGGCATTTTTGATAGAAAGCCAAAGAATATAAGACAATAGAACAAAACAAAAAAAATCGGATGATTAAAAACTCGTTGGAAGAAAAAAAAACACGCGTAATTTCCTTCGTTTGCTCGAGACGGCCTCGCGGAGCATCCGATCTGATAACGAGGAACTTTGGAACCTTGAAGAACAACAAGGGAACACAAAGCAACGCGGTACGGAAGCCCCTCGGTTTCGCAACCAACTTTGCACTTGGGAGACCCATGGCGAAAATCGACTCCGGTGTTGTCGCTGACCCGCACACCGTAATGTCTCATTTTGCCAAGCTTGAACTGGTTATATTAGACACCATAGGCTTTAGAGAAACGAATACATTGAAAAAAAAAAAAAAAATCGGTAATATTTTCAACACCGAGCAAAAGTGACAAAGCCACACGCGTGTAAACGTCGATCTAATCTACGCACCAGACGAGGTCACCTTGAATTTTCTCGTATCGATAAGTACAGCCAATTATACCGATCGACGACGATCATCTCGAATTCCTCGGAAACAACGATAACGTGCGAGCTCGCTCCTCTGCAGTATTTCGCTATACATGCGAGAGCCCCTACCTGCACGTACGGCCAAAAAGTACAATATATACAGCTGATGATCTGGAGGAGGGTAACGGTGCACACGGAAACGCGCGCCCATTTATGCGATGATTCGAGCGAGACGTCGCGTTACCGTAACGGTTCGAGCGGCTTGTGGGCGTGACACTTGTTCTCCTCCTCCGAGTAGTTATAGGTACGTGTATATATATCATTGTGACCCTCGCAACATACCATCAGTGAACTGTACAGCAATAACTCAGGGTGTAGCTAAATTTGTTTCTATAATATGGATATAATATGCACCTTACTTTTCAAAACTTGCTCTCAAGATTGATTTTTTTTTTTTTTTTTTTTTTTTTGTTGGACATTGTTTCCGAGTTGCAATTTTCTCTTGGGATCCATATAACCAGCAGCGAATATAATTTTGTATAGTATGGATGGAAATGATACTCGGCTAATTGTGCATGTACATATACGGAACCCACGCAGGCTATGTACGTATTGTCATTTCCTTTTGTTTTTCCTCTACTCCGCTGCTGATCGAGCTGCGGATGGTTCATGTTAATTTTAACACACTTTCCTCCCGAGATGCACCTCGAGAGAGTTTAATAAAAATCGTTGCATCATCGTCATCGTATAATTATTCATCGAATCGCCTCACTTTCATAAGTGATTCGTTTTGAAATTTCCCCGCACGTATACGCGTACGTGTGAGCGTAAACGTTGTGAAAAATACGCGTTTGCCAATATACGTATAAATCAACAACTTGGGTATGTTGACCGTGTACCATTTAGCGAGAGATAAAAACATTACTTTGCACAATTATGATGGAAAATATATACATAAGTTTTTGCCACGTGAAACTGTGAATGACTCCCGAACTTATTTTTACCCGCCACCAGCGAGCCGAAATTCATTAGAGCGCTAGTTGTTGGCTCTTGAAATAATAAGTTTTATACGTTACAGGTGATTAATATTACACAAGTCAACGAACAAAGTACTTATGGTATAGAGGAAAAGACTACGAGGAAAGGAATACATAACGAAAAAAATACGAATGACGCAATAAAACGAATTATACCAAAGTATGGGTACAGAGACAAGGTTGGGGGCGGAGGTAAGCGATTCGCGATAGAGGCAATGATAATAATGATCTGTGATGTATTGTAGGTGTAACAACAATACGCAAGGCGCAATGGTATATATTATGGACACAAAACAGAGAGTTGGAAGTCACGTGTAGCACGGAACCACGAGCCGATCGATCGATTAAACTCGATAACAATCGATCGCCAGGGAAAACGAAAGGACGCGCGCGGTAGCACAAATCTTATCGGTGTCGTTGTCGTCGCGCGTGTACTATGATCTATTGGTTGCTTTTTTTTTTTTTTTTTTTTTTTTTTGTTACAATTCTTAGACCGGTGTGTTTTTCTCGGCGCAATTGTCCAGGTAGGAAAAAAAGTAAGCTCATTCGTTACTGGCTGGTAGTATATACGGAGGAGCAGGTGTTATTCTGCACTGGAGGTGGAAACAAAGTACACTGACACTATACGAATTCCGCGAACGTTTGTTGTTTCAACCCTCCGGCGAGACGCGTCCCGGAAAAATCGGTAACTATTTTTTAAAACTCATGCGAGTGAAATGACAACCGATTGATGAACGATACTTACTTTGTTTGCGAAAACTTATTTCATTAATTGCATACCTCGGCAATTTAATATAATGATGCATACAATCTCAAGCTCGATCTTGCCGTTTCAACACTTGCACGCCATACGTATTTACCGTTAAAATTGTTGTTGTTAATTTCAACTGGATTCCTGGTACACTTGTGCGTGTATATATATACATATATATGGCATATTATAATATGTGTTTCAAGGCTTTACAATTACCGAGATTGAGATTAAGAAAAGGGTCTCAAGAAGTAAAACTGCGAGCGGAAAATAACGAGAAAATAACATGGTGGTGTTTGTGTGTTGTCTCTCGCGACGCACAATACAATGCCATGTGATGAAAAGACGTTGTTATGATTATCCGCAATTGTTTTTTTATTTCTACAAAATGTAAGATACTTGAAAAATGTAACTGTTTGTTTTAAAAAGGTATCCGGAAGACCATCTTCTGACAAAGTTTTCTGATATATCATCGAATGAAAATCAATTAACTTATTCAATCCAAGAGCACAAGGCTAGGAAATTTTTTTAAATTATTTTTTCTTGTCTTTGCGAATTTGATCTTAAAAAGACCTTCAAATCCAAAATTAGTGACCGCATGTGGAAGTATTGTACACCTGTGAGTCTCACTGCAAAGACAATTAGAAACGAGAAAAATGACGTAATTATCGAAAATACTCTGCGTGGAAGAACTTGCTAAAGTTTTTAGCGTGAAAGATCGAAATAAGTTATGCTAAAGCGTTTATTATGTATACGCATACAATATTTTATGACACGTCATTTGAGAGCGAGATAGTGGCCATCAACGATGACAAATAAATGTTTTACTTGAAACGATAATTAGCCACGATAGGTATTGTGCGCTAGTTTACGAGCATTCCGATTAAAATAACCCATGATATCACAACCCGATAAGACTTCGTGCCTGTGCTACCAGCTGAAAGTGAAATTCGGTGCATGTACTTCTATCCGAACCAGAGTCGAGATTCGAGTTTAATTGTACAAAGCCACTCGATAAGATATCCACTGCAGCTGCAACGGAGTTTTCAGAATACACTGTAGCCGAGCTGTTAGATTAGCAAACGGGGCACTTTGAATACAAATTTGGAGTGCAGTGATTAGGATGTGGTCGTGTACCGTTTAATGGAGTAACCAGATTCGTCGGATAACGGTGTGTAGTATCGATTCCGGGAGGAAAAAACATCAACGATGTAAACAAAACGTTTGAGCTGTAATTTTTGAACAGCTATGAATGGCATTTGGCTCTGTTCGGAAATGATGTGTCGGTTAGGTATTAGGTTGGTACCTACCCCCACCCATTGCTTAACTAACCAAGCGCGCGTTCGCACATGTACACATAGTTAATCAGCTAATCGTTGGTTCGGTACTTTTATAAAATTTTCAAGTAAGTGGAACATTGTAAAATGGATACCGCAACTTATACTCTTGAATTAGTAGACTCAACGGACAATGAATGTTATAATATCAATGTTTCCAAGGAAGTTTATGATCGAGCTACATCAGGTATATACTTACTAATAATAAATCTTAATTTAAAAAACATGGGGACGAGGTTATGTTAACTAACAGGCTTCCATACCATTACAAAATATTCTCCCTCATAAATAAATAAACTTAAGAAAAATGGAAACGGCTTGATTATAACAGTGCTCTCAACGCTTAATTTTGGAAGAAAATTGTAAAATATAGCTGCTCTTTCCTACGTTCTGTTAAACAGCTGACTCATAATAGTGCAGTTTTTTTCAGATTTACGTTTTGCCACAACACTCTTACAAGCTCACATAAAAAGTATATCTGACCAGCAAAAAAACACTGCGCAGAGTGGTTACTCTTTACTCTTATCCAAGCCATTCCTCTAATGAATTGCAACCTTTACAAGTACTGAATCACAATGGTGAATCGTGTACCATTTTGGTCACACCTGAAGAACATCAAAGAGCTCTCACAGGTAAGCAAGTGTTATATGCTACTCAGATACAAAAAACTAGCATGGTTTTGAAATTTTGTTGTAACTGCAGATTTATCGTTTTCCACTGAACTTGTTTATAAACATAAGACACAGTTTATGGTATCATCAACAGTTCAAGGAAATGGCCAAGAAGTTTTGCAGGATGACGAATCTGAAAGTATGGATGTGATAGAAGAGGAATTCGCTGATCCAACTATTGGTACGTAATTATAACCTACTTATTTTTTCACTTCGCGTCTTTCCGCACTATTAGTAGATGTATCTCTCTCTCTATCGGTCATGCGCTATAAGGTTCCGGGGTACCTTGATGTCAACATCAATTTTCGAGCTGCTTGTGCTGAGAACTCGGAAAGGTCGTCCGTAACTGACCTTATAGTTCCCTGGGCCAGAACGGAGTCTTATAGATTGCAGCTTTGCGGTGGGAGCGGCGAGATTGTGGAATACTCTACCAGTTAAGCTTCGGAAAAAGGCTGCCTCACCCAACTTCAAGATTGACCTCTTGCAATATTTGGAATCAATAGATTTATGGCTCAATTGAGGGATGTGATACTACTATTAAGTATTTTGTTTATCTACTGCACTCCAGTATTGAATTTTATTATTACTTCTCTTATTTTCATTCAAATTTTATGTTAAATTTATGTATACTTTTTTTCTTCTCTTATCTTATTTACTAATATGCACTAGATTAGGCACTCAGCTTGAATCTCAAACAATGTAAGCGGGCCTGCGTGCCTATTATTTCCGCCGAATGTAAGGCAATGTATTAGGCTTTGGCTATTAAGGACCCTGAGTCCTTAGCCACAATAAACTATTCAATTCAATTCTATTCTATTTCCCTGTCTTTATGTATATGAGTACTATTACTTTTTTATTCGTCAGTGTAAAAATTTTACTGTGAATTGTCACACATCTATTAAATGCACATTTGCAGGTTCCAAAACAAAAGACCGTACCTTGTGGTCTGACGCACAAGTAACTCTTCTCTTATCTCTGTATGGTGATAATCAAGAACTATTAGACAGTAATGCTATGACTTACAGACAATTTTATGAAATTCTTTCTCAAGGACTTTTGGAAAAGGGTTACAAATTCTCTTCTATTCAGTGTCAGTACAAAATTGATAATTTAAAAAAAAAGTATAAAGAGGTCAAGGATCACAATGCCAAATCTGGGAATAATCGAAAAGATTTTGCACTTTTTTAAGGTAGTATAGATTAGTTCATTTACTCTCTTATTCAATGTATCAATAATAAAAATATTATTAACTTTTGTTAGAAACTGGACGATTTGTTCTCAAAAAAATCGTGGGTTACTCCCATTTCTGTAGCTGGATCGGATTTACTTTATCCAAAAGAATTCTCCATCTCATTTTCAAGAGTCCAATTCAACGCTCTACCAGTTTACGTACGTATTCTCGACAAGTTGGTGTTAAAAAGAGTTTCTTATTTGCTGAGATGCCCATTGTCTTTGAAGGGAACCATAACACATTTCTGAATAGTGTAAGCTGCATGAGCTAGGATGTGACAATCGTTTGGAAAACATTCGTCAGTGCACTTATTTTGTACACCAGAATACTTGAAGACTCTCATATCATGCACAGACCTAGGCATGCCCACGTAACAGTGCATGAATTCCAACTTGTCGTTGCATATGATCTGCAATACGATCGTTTATACAAAAGGTATTAACAAACTTAAGTTAAAATATTCACTTGTATTGACAAAGTTGCAATTGTATGGAGTGTTTGCCTTTTCTGTTAATGTATGCGTTTGGATCATTTTTGGGAGCCGATATATTAATATGGGTACCATCCAAGGCCCCGATTACAATCCGACCCATGAGCCTCTTGGATCCGTACAGCTGTTCTTGAGCTTCCTCATGAGAAGGCCACTTAATAAAATAATTTCGATAGTTGCAGAGCACTTTAACAACTCTGAACGTACTTTTCCACGCTGTTGACTTTGCAACACCAAATTTAGAGGTCACAGATCTATTAACAGGAAACCAGAAAGTTACTGATACAGATCGTTAAAGTAAAATTGTAGTGAGGTGAAGTAGTATTCTGTATATATTATATTAAGTATTACCTGTAGGAATCAGGTGTTCCCAAAATCCATAATGCTATCAACAGTTGTTTTTCTGCACTAATAGGAACATTTCCAAATCCACCAATAGCAGCTTCTAATGGATCCCTCGTGAGAAAGAGGAGATAATCGAAAATAACACGCCTAAGCCTATGAAATACAATCAATAATTAAGTATTATAAAAATAATTACAACAATATTATTGTTATTATTATTAATATTATCATTATTATTATTGTTATTACGATACATGCTATAATGGCATTAACAAATATTACATACCTAAAATTTTGACGAAACTCTTCATCAGTGTACTGAGAAACAACATTTTCGACAAAATTATGCACTCTTGGAATTCTGTAGTTATTATCACGTGGATGATTAACATTAAATACTTCGTCATCAAGATCACTTTCTTCTTCACTGCTGCTAGATGTTAATGTTTCATCCAACACTATAATTATAACTGCTCGATTCCATTACTTATTCATGAACTACCGATTAATTCAACAGCTTTTAAGTATTGTCACTATAAAAGTAGAAAATAATCACACCTGACTTGCTCCAAAACAACGATCAGCTGATTAACTATGTTTACATGTGCGAACGCGCGCTTGGTTAGTTAAGCAATGGGTGGGGGTAGGTACCAACCTAATACTTAACAGACACATCATTTCCGAACAGAGCCATTGTTCGAAACTACTCTTTTTTAATAGATTTGTTCGATTAAGAGGTTCCGAGCGCTCGGAGCGCTCGGAGTGCTCCGAACTCTAGCCCGAACACGCGTTCTTGCTCCGAGTGCTCCGAGCGCTCCAAGTGCACGTGACTCAGGCCGCCTGTGGGTAGCCGTGTAAGATCCAACAATGCAATCGAAACAAAAAAATGGTTAGTTTACTCGCGATTACGTTGAGCTGGATCTTACACGGCTATCCACAGGCGGCCTGAGTCACGTGCACTTGGAGCGCTCGGAGCACTCGGAGCAAGAACGCGTGTTCGGGCTAGAGTTCGGAGCACTCCGAGCGCTCCGAGCGCTCGGAACCTCTTAATCGAACAAATCTAATGTGTTCGTTGAAAGATAATCAGTTTTTTTTGTTTGTCCTTGGCTCGAGGAGGTAAACATTATCAGGCACGAGATGTCCTTATAAAATTTTTTGTCAGTAAAAATCTTTCGTTTGTATTTGGTTAAAAGGTTCTGGTGCGCTGTGGCGTGTAATAAAACAAATTTTACACCTATGAATTTAATTACGTCGGATAACGCATAAAACTGTGGTTCGACGTCTTGTTAAAAATACAATCGCTCGGATGAATACTAAAGATAAGAGATTCGCGCAAAATTTTCCCTAAAACGTCAATAATACACGAGAATAACAAGTTTTTCGCTGACGAGTTGGTAAAAAATATACACCGATGCAACGGGACGGCAAAAAAACTCCAACACGCCTTCGGTATATATTTTGTGCGTCCGTCGAGAGGAATGGGATGGGAGGGTCGCACCGATTAAATCATCTAGTTTTTATAATTTCATTCCAAAAGAAACCTCAACATATTTCATGCATCACTGTACAAAATAACATTTTTATCAGGTTCCAAATTCCATCATTTCTTAAAATAAAAGCATCGATGATAAGTAATTGAAACATTGTGGCACCTCCACGTAAAGGCCAGTAATATAATTACTATACTAGTCATCAATGCGCTCCAAATATACAAACATTATCATTATATGACTCACCTCTCTGTCGGTTCTATTTCGATGTCACGACATTAAAAACAATCCAAATGCTCAATAACCACCGAAATCAACTCGACCAAAGTACGTTGGGCACAGAATATTCTTGCGAGTCAACCAGGTATGTAACAAATGTACGCTTATCACCCAGTATAGCGAGTATGATTGTAAGGTATATATACTTTAATCGTCAAGAGCACACAATTCACAGAAAACTATATATGGTCCACTGTAACGTCGAAGTATCACCGAACTTCACTCTTTACAGCTGCAGCCGTAAAGATATTATATACCTGTGAGTACAAAGTACGAAAACACCGTACGGTTCTCTCTGGAGCAACAGTAGCAAGGGAAGATCAGCTGCTTCCGCTGACCGGAGGAGAACGAGGAAAAAAAACCGACCGAGCAAACTGCAACCGACACAACTTGTGAACGGTACACACAACATACGCGTCAGAGAGGGGGGGCAAAAGGTATAATATGTAAGTAATAAACACAGGTAAGTATTGTGGAGGAAACTTTTTCAAAGTCGACGACACGATCAACGTCTGTCTGTGTACACGACACACGTATATTTGGAACACACGACAGGGAAGAGGGACAGAGAAAGAGAGGAGGTCCCGCAGAGGACGACGGTTCCGAAGCAACGACCAAACAGTCCCGGCGAACTGTCGGCACTCGACTGGCGGGGAACCGCTGGCGATGTATAAAGTATAACGGAGGCTCGTGTGCTCTCGAGCGCGCGCTCGCTTTTCTCTTCTCTCTCTCTCTCTCTCTCTCGCTTCCGCACACGTATACGTACATACATTTTGTACACTCCTCTAGGTGTAGGTATCCCACATGTGTGCGCACCTGGAGCTCGGCTGCGCTCGCCGGTACTCGGAACTCGGAACATTTTATATCGCGCAGTGCAGGTATACCCGGTATGAAGTACGTTTCGAACCGATCGCGGAACAAAAAAAGTCCCAAGCAGTTGGCTTGATCTGCTCGGAGAGAGGATACCTATACATCTGCGTGCTTCTTCATTGGGGTCGCATTGTACAGCGCTCGAGGGAAGATTTAAGACCCTTCCTTTGGGTAACCAGATGAAAGAAAGTATAGTTGGGTGCCTAGACATATTATACGTACAGTGGATTTCCGGAAGAAAGTGTTGTTGTTGTAACGGTTAGTTTACACGCTTGCGACAACCGAGAAACAACCTCTTATACACTTGGGGTTAATTACTAACGGAAATATTTAGCTGTGTGGAAGCCAAAAGAATTCAAGGATAAGTAGATGCGGAGCGAGGGTTCACGAAAAATGATTCAATTGACGTGTATACCCGCGCGAAGAGGTGTCCATCTACATTATTGTACCGAGTCGTCAAACGATCAAAGTGACGAAGGGTTTTCTCGGAGCCCATTCATCTGTCACGTTCGCTAATTCCTCTCTCTTCCTCTCCTTCTCGTCCATCAACAATAGAGGCTCCTTTGAAGTTTTTCGCTCGCGTTCGCCACTCCCAGTTAATATATTGTAATCATCCGTACGCCGATTGATATTATTTTCGTACCTATATAGCAGCAGTTGCGAGCGTACACCGTTAGCTTTGAGTTTGAGCGCCCAACGATCAACCGTTAATCATTTTTTTTTTCTCCAATAACCAATTTACTTGGTTTTCCCTTGATTTTCATAATAGCGCGTGGACGTTGCATGAAAGCTGTGCGTCCGATATACATATCTCAAGTTTCAGCGGGAGAGGATGTGGCAATGACGATTTCTCACTTTCGTCACCTATCAAATTACATGCCGCGGTGTGGGATAACTTGTTTTCAGGGCGCAGAAAGCACGTCAGATATTCCCACACTGTATACATGTATCGGCGAATGTCGCGCGAGTGATTTATCATCTTCTCGTTTGTGCACATGCACCTGACGTGAAAAGTCTATATGCATTTCCATCCGAATACCGTTTACTGCGTATGGGGGAACGAGCGGGTTAAAAAGTATTTGGGAGAGAGAGAAAAAATCCCAGGCGGCGGTATGTTTGTGAAAGGCACACTGCGTTCATCGTTTAATGCGAGGTATATTATGACGCGTCATGACCTCATATTGCAAGACTCAAGAATAATATCACAAACTTTTTTAATATTTATAGTACAAAACGTGCGTGTAAAAAAATAAATGCACACTCTTGACGCACTAATTCTACGATGCGAAGGTATATGCGATTCTCAAAGAAACATTTGATCGAGTTATGAAATTTCTCAAACACATATTATACCTACGAGGAAGTAAATGCTCCCGCGTGTGCTTGACCGCGTAAGAAAAATGACCGCACTTTTCACACGATTTTCGTCTCTTGCGTTAGTGCTGAATGACGATCTGTATATTCTTATTCACACGTGCGTGTCACTTTGAGACGAATTCAAGGATAAAAAAAACTTGTGTACTCTGCAAATCCATAATTATTTATTTGAACTCGAGCAATTTTACCGAAACACTAACAACTCAACTGTTGGCGAAAAAACTACATGTGTATTGAAGATCGGGAACAAAAGATAGTGCCAAGTAGGTATATATATACATACTTTCTCGTAAACTATCAATGACTTTTCCCTTGATTGCATCAACGAGACTTCGTTTTGATCCAAAGTCTCGATTCATCAACCACAAGTCATCCTTTCCATTAGGGCACTTAACAACATAAAATATAAGTATTCACACATACCGCGTGACTTTATCCCACATTTTATTGGCTCCATCGGCCGAAGAATCTACAGTTTGAGACAAGCAGCGTGATCGTATGGATATCGTAAAGTTGGGAAAAAAAAAAGAAAGAAAGCACAAGCCGACGCAATTTAAATCCTCGGTAAATGGCACGCAGTTCCTCGTTTATTTGCATAATAATCGACTCGCACACGGGCGCACGTGCGTATACATGCATGTATATATATACCTAATGATCCAACGCAATATCTATCCATCTATCTAGGCTATACGCAAAACCAAAACCTTCGACGCGTGTCGGCATTTACGCGAAATGCGTGTACCCTATACACGTACAATGGGAAGAAAGCCGATTTTTCAAATCGATCGGCATACCCATATTTATTTACGCTCTCGAGTAGGCATACCATGTAACATTATGTACTTATACCTGATGGTATATACGCTCATATTTATAACAGGTACAGCTCCGCAGGGCATAAAAGTATATATTATAGATACACAGCATACCGGCACAGACAATCGCTAGCTATATTTATATACGCATACCCTGTATATATATAGTTGCATGGCGGCAACACGTGACTACATATCGCGCTTTCCAACAACAGGCCAATATACATGCTCGCGAAATGAAACGAAACAGCTGTGCTCAAGAACCCCATATCGCATGCGAAAGAAAAGTAACCATACACATGTACTTACCAGAAGGTATGCTGCCTTTCGTTTGGCGAATATATAAAAGTAGACTTCCGGAGTAGCAACGCTTTTGTTACGCTTTTACGTTTTTTTTTTTGTATATTATTATGCCGGAGAGGAGGACATCTGGGCCATTTATGCATACCTGCGCCTGTGCTTTTCCGGGCGATTACGCGTTTGCGTGGGCGTAGGTATATGTATATGTGCGTACCTGCATGTGACGGTACAGTAATATGGCTTATGAGGTTTGAAATATAATGGTAGTGTAGCAGTGCTTTTTCACGAGTACTCTACTACACCAATTACCAACTTTATTTTCTCATTATATGCTGAAAATATCAAGTTCACGCGTTGGATTGGTTTTCATGCGTTTTTAGAGTTTTTTGATTTTCAGATCAACCCCGAGATAGAGTTGTCGTTCAATACATCAGCGGTTACCATTATTTCAATGCTTTCAATTAACTAAAAACGAAAGACCTGTTATTTTTACACGAAACAAAGGAAAAAGGCCCAAAGCTGAGATATCGATCAAGCCAAAGTCTACTGCAATAACTATGCAATTTCGAAAATGCTTGGTCAACAAATTAATTTAAATTATCATTTTCCTCTCTCAAGTCCCTCGCGATTACATCAAACTTTGTCTCGATTGACGCCTCGCGAAGTATAGGTACCAACAACTTTGTTGAGCATTGTAATTTAAATTAATCAGTCAAAATGAGGCCTAGAGGGATGCTGCTGGAAAATGAATGTCCGTATAATCAGAGAATAAAAAAAATTTCCTCTCATTCCTGTGCATACGATTGCATCAGTTTGTAAAATGAAGTATGAAATTTGCTTTCTTTCGTATCAGACTAATTGTTTCAGATAATTTCCTTTTCTTTTTTCTTTTATTTATTGATTTATTTATTTTTTTTTGTACCCAGACAAACAGTTCGGTGTACTTACATGGTACGATAATATTGTCTAGCGACAAAAAACACTTTCTTTTGTATTATTTTTGTCATACAAGATTGATTAAAGTATAAAAGCAAGTCACGTGTGACGCGCAGTTTTTCAGTTCTCTGTGGGAGAGGAATATATATACGCCGTGTGTAGCAGAAATGCGAATCACATGTACTTATTTTGCGCAGCAGTCGAGCGTGAACCAAACATGTGGTTCTATATAAATCGTATATATAATATCATCGCTGATTATTTTTGTATGTATGAAAAATACTGTTGAGAAAAAAGAGATGGTGGAGGAGGCAAGGCTGGATATTTGGCCGATTTAATCAGGAGCAATAAAAAGCGACGATGCTGCGCAGCGAGTACGGACTGAACTTTTGCATGCTTGTTGTATAGAGATAACGAAGAATCGGATGACGAATCGATTATTTGTTTTTTCGATCGTTTCGTACATGTAATATACGATTGCTTTTACCGGAGGAAGATAAAATAGAAATTTTCATCGAATTTGAACCCAAACGCGCAAAATTTGAGTACCTTGAGTAAGTACTTTTTCATCTCTCGACATTGTTCTCGAGCTCGAGTCTTGAAATTTTTTTTTTTTTTTCAAGCATATACACTCAATTAGATAAATAAAATAAACAAAAAAAAAAAAGCGACCACACCGCACGGACGACGTTATTGCGCAGAATCTTTCCTTGCCGCTTCGAAGATAAAAATGCAGGGAAAAAGAGGATAAGCAAATTCAACGACTGTGTTATCTTTGTCGTGATAACCTGAATGATGACGATGTATACCCCACTCTTCATGGTCTCGAAAAAAATGCGGGCGCCTCGAGGCTTTATCTACCAGTGTGCTATAATTTCAAATCGGCACGATGGCAGATAAATTATTTTAATATTGCTTCTCTTTTTCCAAGCTTCATTTTTGGCCGATACGCGATCTTTATAGTACATGTGCGCTCAGGGTTAAATCGTGAAATCGAATTTTCCGAGTATGTATTACAAAATAGTGAAGTTTTTTTTTTTTTTTTTTTTTCAAGACATGCTTAAAAATTCAACCGGCCCGTAAATGAGTGTTACTATACCGCGTCACTTGTACTCTTATCTTTCATTGTTGAAAACTCTCGTATTAATTATTTCTCAAAAGATGATTATCTGTTTGAATCGTTTCTTGGAACATGTATTCGATTAAACTGTCGATTGGAGGAAAAAAAAAAAAAAAGAAAAGAAGCATCGATACTTTATTTTGCATTTAAAAACTCATTACCACAGCAGACAATGAACATTAGTTGCTCGATCAACAGCATTTTATCAGTTGAAGCGTCTAATATAAGGTTCGAGGTTTAAGAGACGTCGTTCGGTTAAACTGTATCCAACGGTACCGCGAGCATCCCGCATTTTCTGAAAATTGTAGGCCACGCAACGCACGTAAAGTGCCGTCCAAGTGGAGGTGGTGATAACAATAGTAGGTCTCGATCGTACACTTCGAAAGCAGTCGAAAACACAAGGACGTAATCATTGTATGGTTCCCGCGGGTAAAAGACTCGTTCGCTTTACAAGTGCAAGAGAGCACCGCCGGACGAGAGAGCGAAAACAGTTTTGTTACACTGTACATGTAGGGTATGTAAGCACACGTAAAATGTACATAAGGAGCGCGCACAGAGACACATGAATTTACAGTAACCGAGGGAAATCTCGTATATAGGTATAGGCAACACTTAAAATTTAAAGCTGATTCTAACGCGTGCTCGTTGTGTGTTATACACCCATACAAGCGGTGTACATAATACATATACAGGTACATTTACCGGTTTTTCGTGTTTACATCCTCTCTCCTCCCGTGTCTCTGTCCTTCTCTTTGATGCCTATATATATAGAAAACTGCTGTTTACCCGAGAGTTGCGATAGTAGCTGCGAGCACGCGAGGAAACAATCGGAATATTTGGATTAGGGAGAAACGTATAGGTATCTCTGGGCTCGGTGAGATAACTTACTCTCTTGGACCGATTAAAACTTTAAACCGGGACCGGCACTTTTGGTTCAATCAACCGACATCTGGTTTTTTCCTTATTTTTACTCTTGAATAGTATTTTTGTCACAAACGTGTTGGCCTGTTTTTTTCGAAAACAAAAAAGTGTAAAAAAAAAAAATCCGTACCCACAAGAATCGTGTACAGCGCAAAAATCAACTAACGGTACGCGCGTACTTACTGTTGTCGAACACACAATTGAATGCCGGTTGGGGAAGAAGAAAAAATAGAAAAGAAAAAAAAAGAAAGAACGGCGAGGCGACTTTTTTCTACGACGACACGGTGGTCGTATTTACTCACCATTTTTCCTCTCTCCGAGAAGGAAAGGTCGGCCGGTCGATCGCGCGGTAACGGCTGTAAGACCGGCTTTAGCTATATACCGCAAAAAAAAAAAAAGAATAGAAGGGGAGGGGGAGGCAAAAAACACACAGAAAAGTCAGTTTGTCTCACCGTGAAATGCCGAAAATCCGTCGAAACTTGAAGACCATCTTTGCTACCCGGGCTGCTTCTGTTTATAAATACAAGTACTGTTGTCAGAGGAAGCCTCGATGCTACTACTGCGCAAAAGATTGGGTCCTTGCGAGCACGCTACAGCATCGCCGCTCGTTTTTAAACATGATGCCACGCACACACTCTTACCGATACTCTTATTAATTTTTTCTTCTCTTGCTCACTCCGCGCAAAAACACTTTTCCCGAACCCAAAAAAAGAAAAAAAAAAAAAAAAAAGCAAAAGTTCCTCCGTTGAAATCGATCGATCGGCGGCGTTTCAATTTTCGCTTGTATCTCGTACCGCGAGAGCGAGTCCCTCTTGTTTATTGAAACGCGCAATCTAAGGAATTCGTCGCGACAATCGGACGAAAACAATACACATATTATCTTAATCTACAGGTGCGCGCGCCGCTTTTACACATATACCTATACGTGGAAATAATCCAGGGTTGCGTAACCCGGCGACAACATCGAGAAATAAAATAATAACCTCACGCCTCTTGGCTATTATTTTTCCTTCTTCAAATATTATACCGCGCGCCCGTCAAACAATAGAATACACCCTTGGCTTCGGCGATCGATCTCTCTCTATGCTGTAAATTAATAAATTGAATACACCGAGCTTACTATAAGCTTCGTGTATGCCTCCGAGAAGGAGGTGCTTTACTAACCAACGATCGTTCGAGGTGATCGAGATAAGAGCCCGAGTGGCCCGCACGGATCACGAAACGTATGGTTTCGTTACACGCGTTCCCAGCAAAAATCCATAATATTCCAGGGTTCATTGAGCCAAATGCACACGGGCGAAGGTGGAGGAATCAACTGTGCAACCCATTCCGTCCGCACTCCCTCTATACTCGGATAATCGTCCGCAGACATCTAATCTACGGGTGTAGCAGTGGCCGCGTGCATAATATTTTTGAAATAACGGAGGAGGGGGGGGATGAATGCGCGAACGATCACGCGAGAGACGAGGAGTTAAGAAAAAAAAAAAAAAAAAAAGATTTCCAATTCACAGCTGTATAAGTAGACGTCCGTTTCCGTTACACGTCGTGCAAACCGCACCGTTACATCGAACGAGTCGATCGGGATTTGAGCCCTTTGATCTTGTACTCCCCAATCGATTCACCTCTCGTTGCTCGTCGGCTGTATACCTGCACTGTGTTTTTATAGATTCAAGCCAACACTGCACTCAAGGTCATATGTATGTTATAAAAACGCAAAAAGCGAGGAAACGCGCTTCTCGTCATAGTTCTTACGACAAAACGGAAAGACCCGCAGTGGTTGCTCGTCAGCTACTCGCGTCCGACTAGCGTCTATATAGGTAGGTGATTCGCGGGTGGTATAGCAGTGTTTGGTTGCTTACAAATATAGGGAGGGAGGGTAGAAATTTCTTTCGCTCGCTTCGTCGCGTCACGCACGAGGGACCGACATTGACCGTTGGAACGTTTGCTTTGTAGGTATACACGTTCACGTTTCGCGTGACTATATACAACACATGACGCACCCCACCTGCAGTTGATGGGTGCACAGGGTACATATATACGAGCGCTTCTATTTTCGCCCTTTACTACTTTCTTCTTCTTCTTCGCCCGTCGCCGCTACTGCAAGGTGGGCTATCTTTAGCTTATCAAGAGAAAAAGGGGGTGCGCAACAGAGAGAGAGGGTTATATATTAAATTACTCGCGTACATACACGTACCGACCCCCCGTTGGCGCCCCGTTAACATACATGTATGGGGATACAATGCACGTCCACATGGGGTAAGATAAACAGCTCCAAACGGGGTGAGGGAGTCGGTCTGAATTTCAAGTAGCCTTGAATTACCTTTTAATTACCCGTTCTGTACGATATAACATACTTTTTACCATTTTTAGCTGCTATGAAGAAAAAAAAAACGAAGATGATTCATCGCGAAACGACTCACGAGGCTAAAGTGTTTATTTCTATTTTATACGCTGTACATCTTTAAAAGGTTATCTACGTCTTTTGTTTCGTCGCGGCTATTTCAGCGTCGTCGGGTATATGTTCCGTTTTTTTCTCTCTCTCTCTCTTACTTCCACCTGGACGTGGGAGTGAGAGCGCTAATTGCGCATTTAATTTCTCACATCTGCTGGCGCGTATGTACACTTGTATGTACACACACCTGCAAGTGTGTATTGGTGCTTTGGACGCAGCAGTACCTAAGTATATACATGATAATGTACGTGTAGCTTGAGGGGCTTCGCAAGTTTTGTAAAAACTCAGCGATTTTCTCAATTAAGGCTGGCGCTCCAGTTGTTGGCGGGTATCTGTGTTTATTTTCCTCCAGTATACGGGCTCTCCTGCCTCTGGCTCGTCGCGCTTAACAATATTACAAAGCTTGTATTGTCATCGGGTACACGGAAAACGCAAGATGTTTGTGCTTCGCTTATCGCGTAGCGATCTGGTGCTCATTTCGCATACTTGGGTTGGCGGTAGGAGGGAGGCTTTCATTATTTTGAGGAGTATCGTGAAAATCTCTTTGGATTATTTTCGTCAACGATAATCATTCCTGACAAGGAAGAAGAGCTTTGCGCTTCGCGGGTTCATTTAAATCGTGTACGATCGTACTTTTATCGTTTTATCGCGATCTTGTATTTTTTGAGCACAGGTATTAATTAATATGATTTCGATTAAAATAATCGGTAGGTGTTATTTTTTTTTTTAACCAGTGAGTTGCCAAAGTATTTTAAAAATAAAGTACAGCGCGTCGGTTTATCTATCATTCGTAAGATTTTTTCCGTATACGACACGACAAAACAATCGCTTCAATCTTTATAATCTTCATAAATTATTTTTAATGTACAATTAGGTGATTTTCGATAATCCTCATCGAGATTTCAATGATTTTCTATTATGAATCTCCTTTACTATAGTTACGCACTTATGTGAATACTCCTGTATACCTGCGATGGTGCCCCTTGAAAGAGCGCAACCGGCGATGCAGCCGCGACGTTACGGTAGGGTAGCTACAGGCGCGAGAGAAAAGCACCGGGTTTTTACAAAAACTCACGTTTTACCGTTCACAAACGCGTGCGAACAAACAAAAATCATTTTTTTTTTTACGTTGAAAAAGAAAAAGAAAAAAATTACGCATGGAAATGAGTTGGCTGAAGCGCTGCGTCTCTCCCCAAGAGAAACACACGCACATCTCAATCACCTGTCATTTGTCCTAACGGTTGCTCGACGCGCGCATGCTAATTTTCCGAATGACAGTGTGCAGCAAACATCAAAGAAACAGCGTGAAAACTCGCAATCAAGGATGACGTTCGCATCTTTTGTCTCGTCGCCAATTCGAAGTAGCTCGTCTGCAACAATCGGACGACTTTTTTCACAACTGCTCCACGAGAACTCGATTGTTCTTTATTTTCCTTCTTCCATTGAATGCACACCCGACTATTTAACACCGACTGGGGCAAAACAAACACTACCGAGCGTGCGATGGCTCGTCGATGTATTTTGCCCATCGGGAAACTTGCGGCGAGCCGCGCGTAAAATTAATAACCTTTCCAATCACGAGGATGTTAACCGGGTCATTTTGACATAAAGCTCGATGCGCAAAACATAGTCTTTTTTTATTATTTTTCACGTTTATCTGCTATGGGGCACTGTATGTTACAACCATGTACGCGCATACCAGCGCCGATTTTTGTTCCAAACTGGTATTCCAAATGATCCAATTAATATTCAGTTGGCGGTGGTTACGGAAGAAGCACGTGCGCATACATGCGCGTACGCGTCCGGCACGCCAATCGCATCTCTAATCCTCCCTGGTATAGGCGTGTATTAATAAAAGAGTTGTACGGGGCAATCGAAGGCAGTGCGGCAAAGCGATAATATTAGCTCGAAGTCGCAGGTGCGACGATCCCTCGGACCTCGTAATGCGCAGCGCATACCTACATACACGCGGGCTTGGGTGTGTCTTCATTAATATAAATCCGCAGCCGAGTTATTGATGATACCGTTCGGAGTGCAGTGTACGCGGGGATGTGCTTTTATTTTTCTCTCTCTCTCTCTCTGCCAATTAGAGCCCGATATTACACGACTTTTGTTTTTTTTTTTTAAATAAGTGCTCGCGCGAGGGGGCGAGCTTTTTCCGCGTCCGTCTGTAAAATTGCATCATTAGTTGCCGGATCGTTATCAGCGCGCGTACGCGTATACATACGCGAGGCAATCAAGAGATTTATGGTTTCTGTAAAAATCATGAGGCATAAACCATAATATGTGCTCGAGCGTTTTATACGTCAACTTTGTTTTTTCGACCTTGCCATCGAGATTCAATACAGCAGATAAGTACATTTACGAAAGAGGAGAATTGTAATTTCAATATATGTATCGTTGATGATGATCGTAGGATCGCACGGGACACTGTGATTTAAACGAAATCGTTTGCAGTAAAAATAATGTGTTTAACGATCAGATGACCAGTTAATCGATCCAATTATTTTTTAAATGATAAAATTATAGCGATTTACGAACGTACGTAACGTTGCCGAACCATTTCACCTTTAGACGCTTATCGCTTGATATACCGCAAGTTTCAATGTAATCTTCGAAGGACAAAAAAAAAAAAAAACAGTTTTTTGAGAAGTTTTTTGATCAACCATAGGTGCTACCCTATAAAAAACGCTTCCAACACACCCAGCAAGTAATTGTTCAGAAACGTCAATAAACTCGATGACGAAACCCCAGGTACAAGTATATGTTTATATGCATTAAAAACGAAGAAACGAAGGCCACAATCGTGGCTCGCACGTCGCGATCGTCGTTTCCGGTACCACCGGAAATCGCCAGGCGCGCGCCGTCACGAATAATTGAGCAATCGAAGGACCCCCGACTCCCTCTCTCTTCTCTTCCGATTGCACTTCTTTTTGTTTCCGCCTTTGCGACCATACACTCGCTTTCTACGGTATCTGTTAACGTTTTAAATACCGCAAGTATGTATATTTTCGATGCGCGAACCTTTACGTCGATCCACTTTGAGTTCGACTAGTTTGATTTTGTCCCACGGGTTCGAAGAATCGCACCCGAGCAACGACTTTGACGAGCGTATATAGTGGCCGGTTCGCCGAGATGAGCGCTAATTGTCACCCATACTTGAATACGTTGCGAAACGAGCGCTCGACTAAGTACACTGAGTACCACAAAGTAGACAACCTAGAACACACATCCTTAACAGGTGGTAAATGGAGCGCTCGGCCGTTCGTCGATTCCACAATCCCTGGTAGCATCAGCTGTACGTGTGTAAGCTCGTTGCGTCTTTTTATTTTTTCCGTGACACACGCATAGTGGAAAGCCATGAATCACAGGAATGTTTGTAGCCCACGCGTGTCACGGTAACAAAAGTAATGTAAGTACATAACGTACGCGTCATCGCGCGTCCATATAATATATAACGTTGCGCATAGTAGAAACGACAGGTGGCTCGCGAGGAGAAAATCGGTTGGGCATTGCAAAACTCTCGAGTCGCAGTTTTTCCGAAGGCTTTTTTTTTTTTTTTTTTTTGGTGTCACGGCCCCCTCGCGCTCAAACAGCTCGTAAAAGTAGGTTTAATTACCAGAAAGAGCAGATCGATAAATCCCGAGGAGGCTCTCCTCCTCGTCCGATTTTTTACCGATCGCCAACTCCTTTTCTCCTCGTGCCGATGTGATATGCTGATTCCGAGTACGTAAATCGAGCCGACACTTGCTTCACGCCCCGCGTATTAAAGTGGGAGGAGCCCCCCCCCCGATTCTCATTTAAATGCTCCTCCGTGCGGGCAGTGTAGATAGTGTCTCTGCAGTGTAACATCGTTTATTGGAGCCGTAAATAACATTTTCCTTTTTTTCTTTTTTCTTCGTCTCCCTTGACGGACAGGCACCTCCGTATCAGCGATTATTCGCACCGGCTCGAGCGAATTTAATTAATCGGATGAAAAATGGCGAAAACCCATTTCTCCCCCCCCTCCTGCTTCTTTGTACCCGCGAAACAAGAGGAGGATGTGAACGCGCGATCCCGAGGCGATAGCGTGTATACGCCTACGTTCAAAGAGACAATAGTCAACCCGAGCGCGCCATTGTCCGAGAGGAGCAGCTTCTGGCAGGCGTTTCCGAAAAAAAAAAAAAAAAAAAAAAAAAAAAAAAAAAGTAAGAAGAAAGAAAGAAAGAAACGGGGAGCTCTCGGAAAGGCAAAAATCTCGGGGGAAAATCGCACAAAAGGATTCCAGCTTTCACTCTCGCGCGAATTAGCTACTCCCCTTGGCAATGCACGACGACCCGAGAGAGAGAGAGAGAGAAATTCCGAGAGTTAAATGGTCGCCCTCCCCTATACACACGCGGCTGATTAAGCCGGCAGCGGAGAAGCAAAGAGGATCTGGTAGGAAGGGGGATACCGGAGATCGGCCATAAATCCCCGGGTTAATCCAATAATTTTCCCCGCGGCGCGCCTGTTCCAATTTTCCGCGGCAAAACAAAGGCACACACACACACACATTATCCACCGCCCGAGGGGCATCATCACCAGCAGGGGCGCTTGTTAGCGGCCTGCGGGTGATATGCTCCGCGGTGCCTCCTCACGGGAAAACAATACAAATAAACGAACCGCGTTGTATCGCATGATCATCGAGGCCGATACATAATATAATGGCGCAGGTGCACTTGCTCGTTGTATCGTTAACCCGAGCATCGATCCGGACACCTCGGAGACCCTCAACTCTCGCTCTCGGCTAATAGAATATACCTACGCGCTTATAGACCGCGTAAATTATCTGACGGATGCGCGATATCCGATTTAATTTAGGACCCATTAGAAAGGAAGCGGAGGGGGGGGGGCTTTGATAAATCGCCGATGCACGTGCGTACGAATACCCATGTACCTTTGATAGCGAAATACGCGCACGCGAGAGCATACAGAAGAGACCAGTTGATATAATTTAAGGAAAAGCGATCGGCATTGAGAGCGAGCAAGCGCGCGCATGAAGAGTACGTGTGCAGTGTGTATAGGGGTCTTCGGTACATATGGAGCGCGAGGGAGGGAGAAGGGGACGCGGGGCAAAACAAACGAAAGAGAGGATCGCGCGGGTTTAATCGGATAAGTATAAGTAGAGAGAAAGAGTGAAAAAAGAGAGATGAGGCAAAAGGAGGAGGAGGGAGGGGGTAATATCGATCGAGGGGTACGATAATTTCGCTTCGCGCGCCCGAGAGACCTGGGCATCGAAGAGGCAGAGATTTATCGGCGCGACGATAAATAACAGAGGGCCGCGAGTTTGTACGTATATCATACGTGTACGTTATAGAGAAGGGACGTACGGACCGTGTGTGTATAGGTATATACTTTGTATTTTCTCTCATTGTGGGCTAATTAAGCGGCTCTCGGGGGTTCATTTGCGTCGCGTTTAACATTGACGCCTATCGGCCCCCACACGTGCACCGGATCTAATTGTTTTTTTTTTTTTTTTTTTTTTTTTTTTTTCATAAATGTTCGAAAAACGTGCCGCCTCTGCAGCTGTGCGTTTTATACAAGTGCACATCGTGCACTCGTGAGTTATTTTCTTACAGCAGAGCTGCGAGGGGGCAAGAGTTAGAGGCGTCAGGTGTAAATCGTTCTTTATCGCGATGTATAACGACATGCATGTGTAGCAGGTATGGGCACGCGTGGCCGTTTCATTTTGCAAATTGCGCGTGGCTAAACTCCCGATGCGCGTCCGGCGTCGATTTTCCGCTGTGAAATACGGCGTGACTATTAGAAAAAGGGGGGGATGGAAAAGAGCCGATGGATTTTTTGTAAACGAAAAAAAAAAAAAAAAAAAAAAGGAAGCATATAGTATATATAGACACGTGAAGCGATGGGTGGCTCGTTGATACGGTAATTGAGGCTGTGTACGCGTATTATGATGTATATATATACGCACGCGCGAGTTTTACTTTTCGCGAGTGAATTTAATAACTCCGGACAACACGCGCCTGTTATTATTTATTGCTCGGTGTTTATTTATGCTTTTGCCGGTTACTCTCAACGGTGTGTATGTGCCGCGTGTGTTTATTTATTGCTGATGGCTGTATGTGTTTTTTGTACATGAAAAATAATTTTAAAGCTCATCGCGTTTCGTCGGAAAATTGCACGGGTAATTGAATGCTTTCGTCGCAACCGTACTATTATTATTTATTTTTCGCTTTATACTTCTACATGGTATACACTGTACATGTGCGCGAGAAGCACATAATGCAAGGCGCGCTCCACTTCATAAAGTACAATGCAAATATAGGTTTACGGTGGTTAATGAGGATCAGCCGGTGTGTGTAGAAAGTTTCGAAAAACTTATCAGCTCCGTTCGGGGAAAACGTTGCAATTATACGGCTATGCGCCGCGACGCGTCGTCAACAAAAGAGAAATTGGGGAGAAGAAAAAATGAGAGAAAAGCATTTATACGAGTCCGACTCGCGTCTAAACATTGCATATCGTATATTGTCCTCCTCGACCTGGCCATTATTACAGAGGAGATAAAAAAAAAAAAGAGAGGCGTTGCGATCGAGCAGAGAAGAGCAAATGGTAAGTATAGGTACAAGCCGCGTGAGCCTCGAAATTTCCCGACTATTTACTGTTGTGAGCTTACATCGTTCCTATTATCTTCCTGCTGTATATACATCAGATGAAGCGCGTGTGTTTCATTGGGGCGGTACAGCGTTGCTCTCTTTTTGATGATGATTTTTACTTTGCGCGTACACGTCGAGGGTCAAAACCAAATTTGTAGTTGCGGTAACTGCCCGTCATTTGGGGTGATTATTAGGCGGGTTTTTACGAATTTCAGGAAAATTCGAAGGAAAATATCATACAAAGGGATTACATTTGCGGAAGATGAGAGTTGTGGAGGGAGACTTTGAAGCGAAATTGGTCCAGAAAAACAAAGATCTGATCCAGTTCTCTCATTGGATCGTTGCATGTAATAATAATAATAATTTCAGCCACGCAACTGTATAATATATACAGGGTATGATATTATACGGACCGCGATATTTCCCAATGTTCCGTTTGCGCGCATAATAGCGCTGTACGATTTAAATAATCGATCCCCTTAACAGTTAAACCTCGGCCGAAACAATCGCGTGCAATGGTACCTCCTACAGGTAAACCGGGAGTCCAACCCGTTACGTGCCTCATGAATTTCGTCATTTTTCTTGAATTATGCATCAACAGAGAGAGAGAGAGAGAGACATAGTTGTTCTTATACGAATCCGCATTCTAGAGACGCGATACAGTAAAAAAAAAAAAAAAAAATGATAACTCGAAATCGACTCGCGGGTGAGAAGAGGGAAAATATGATGAGACAGTAGATTTGTCAGGGAGTATAAGGTAGTAAGACAAGTAGAAGAACGAGAAAAAGAGGAACTAGCGGAGGGAAGAAAGAAAGGAAAAAAAATAGAGTTGAAAAGGTTGCAACAAGCACAGCGCGCGCATGATATATATATATATACCTATACCTACGTATAACGGACTCGTTTACATGCAAATTGAAGGTGGCGGCGCGATTCTCTCACAATTTTCATTCGCTCAGCACGCGCTCTCTCATTTGTATATTACATACATGTGTATAGAGGTATGTATATACCCGCGGCTCACGTGCAGATATCTCGCGCTCTACCCGTATATACCAATACGTACTCTCCTGTTGTACAGTTACCCGCCAGGGAATAAGGGACCTTCTTAACGTCAGCTATTTTTTCTCTCTCTCGCACACGCGGTATTCCCTGAAATGCCAAAATGTTTCATCGCTCCAGTGACGTATTTTGATCCATCGGCGCGATCATCATTTCTCGTTTCCCCACTTGGAAATACTCCCGAGAGAGTATATAATATAGGTACGCATACCTGTACACGCGCAAACATAATATACAATTTACCTGCGGAGATAAAGAACGTTATTCCGGTACTCGGGGGACAATTGTTGAGGAGCTATGTATATATATAAGTTACAATCAGTCCGTGCACAAAAGAATCAACTGTGGAATCTGCGGCGCGGATGCACGGAGGGAAGCCGAATATAGAGCTTCTTCTGTATTGTGCTACGTGTAAGTATCGACAAGACGTCCTAGTGTCGATCGGTGTACAAGCGATAAGTGACGACAACTTCGGGGGACCAGTAGAGAGTGTATTTTCAGAGTTGGAAATAAAAAAGAAAAAAAAAAGAAAAGAGATATCGCGCGTGAAATTAAATACCATCAACTGCAGCTTCACTTTATACGAATTGGGAATGAAAGTAATATATCAAAGTAACAAGCCACACCGACCGTATCGGGGATATATTTATACTATGGTCTTAGCCGCGGAGCGTAACATGTATATCCAATAACCCATCGCCGCATTAGACGTAAGTATATATTATACATAGATAATAATATTGAAACACGGACAGTGTAATTCACCGGATGCAGAGATATAATATATGCATACATTTATTCATGCTACGGGCAATCACAGATCGGTACATTGTCGCGCGCGGCCATACGATACACTTTCACTCTCCTCCTCGCGGCGCGACTTTTCTATATTTGCAATACACACACACGCACATAAATATATTATTGTTGAGGAAATCCATCTTGTTCTGTATATTTTCTACACGCGCACCGAATCGAGACCTCAGCCGAGGAGGAGGGGGAAGGAAAAAATTGCAAGCTCTCTTCCTCCTCCGCCCCGCGAACCTCAATTACGCTCAATAATAATCAGAGAGCGGTAAGCGCTCTCTCGGAATAATTAATGAAAATTGCGCTCCGCGCAACGTATCGCCCGATAACAATAGCAACGATGATGATCGTGATGATTCCTGCCTTTATATAGTTACATCGACCCACGACTAATTGACGAGAGCAAGTTATGGTGTAGCCTACGAATGATGGATCCCCGGTAAAGCTGTAAAACGCACTCGTGCAAACATGCGTATATATATATATATGGACTCGAGAGGGGGATACCGTTTCTCCCGAGCGCCCGCAATTCATGGGCCGTGTATGTATTGGAAAATCGCGAAATCGTTGGATATCGCACGCGGATAAACTGGTAAGGGGATTTTTTTATCTAAAATGAGCTAAAATGATGTATTATTTTCATGACTCACCTGTGTTTGCGGGGCAGGGTGCAGGCTGCCGTGACGTTGACCACGTCGTTGTACCTCGAGCTCGAGGTGGATCTCATCTGGTACCTGGGGGCCTCGGCGCAGGCACCCTGCGTGAAGCTGTAGGTGCGCCTCTTCTTTAGGCACAGCATTATCACGTATACTTTATACGAGGCAGCGAACACGTCCTCACAAGACACACTCGGGATTTCGTGCTTTTGTCGTCTCCGAAGCAATGACGTCGACGACCCCGCGGACTCTCATTCTCGTTTCTCGTTATATTATGCGGTATCCGATGGGTGTTGTACTATACTTGGTGGTGACTTTTTCCGCCGCTCCTTACGGGCCGCTGACGATGATGCCTCGGCTCGTTTTGTATGGGCGACGATGACGATGCGCGGCTGTGTTATCTGCGGACACGGAGAAGAGCCCCCAGTTCGTTATATACGTATTATACGTATACCCTATTGTGTTGTCGGCGAAGGGGATTTTTTTTTCTGTTTTTTGGGGGAAATAAGTAGTGGCTCTCGCTCTCTTTTGTTTTTTAGCTGTTTCACTCGACGGGGAACATTTTTCTCTGTTCTCCCAGCAAAGTGTTCAAGCTCGCAGTTGGACTTTTCAATTTTTATGGATATTTTTAGAACAGTTGAGTCATTTTTAATGGAAAAAAAAAAAAAAATCAATGTAGGTAAGTGCTAAGAGCGTTCAACGTGGACCCATTCAGCTGTAATACATATATACCTGTACGGATCAGTTGCGCGTAAATATTTTTGTAAAATCGAGAAATACCACCTCGCGTGATTAAAAAAAAAAAAAAAAAATGAAGAGGAAAAAAATCTCTTTCACGTCCTCGACCCGCGTGATGTTAGATTAACGGTTATGCTCCGACTGTAGAGCAGCCACGTATATACATACATTACACCGTAAAATGACATAACTCTCCGACCGAGAACGCATTCCTCGGAATTTCACGTTCCACCGCATCTTCGAGCCCATCTTTTCCTTCTTTACCTCTCAGCTGGTCGATGCTCAAGTTTATTCTGTATATATGTATACCCACGTAAGCGCGTGCTCGATTAGCATAATGTATCGAAGGACGGCGTGATGGCTCGTATATACACAAAATACATTTATCGCTCCCGAGTAGCTCCGATCGTCCTATTAATTAGATGCTTCTTTTTTTTTTTTTCCTCCGAAATTAAAAGCTTCACGTTAATCTGACTGCGTATTGAATTTATTACACTCTCGAGTTGTAATCATCAAGCTCCGAACTGGGTATCTTGTTTACGTGATTTTTTTTTTTTTTTTCAATCACTATATACACTGTGAATCCAAGTGGTTGTTAATTCATTCGAGTAAGCGACAATTAACAATATTTCGAAAGCCCGAGTGTTTATTTGTGGAAAATTTTTACAAGTAGGTATACACATTAATGTCAATGTTTGAAATGGATGTACATAGTTTATACAGAGTACCACCACGTACACGAGACTACAACTAAAAGAAAAAAAAAAAAAAACGGTGTTCGGTAAGAATAAAATTATTACAGAGGCGTATCGGGACAATCCATCCTCTCGTCCTCGTCAGCAAACAAATGATCCCCTGGGCACACCTCGCATCCGATACCTCATCTCAACTGTACGATTTCCATCGCGAGTCACATGTCGTGTATCGTATACATATGTGTTGTATACTCATACGACAACCATCCGGGTGGCCGTTGATCTACAAATCGAGAACTCGATCTTCCCGATGCTCATTTCCGGGTGTGTGTGTGATCATGTAGCCGTTGCGGGGTGGAAACTACATTTTTCAAAAAACCATCATCCAAGGCAGCGCACTCGATTTAAGAAAAATAAAAAAAATGGAAAAATAACACTACCACCAGCAGCACAACTAAGTAGGTATATAGAGACGAAGAGAAGGAACAATCGGCCGTCACAGAGAGACCCTTTAGTCAACGAAGGGGGGAGGAAAGGAAACAAAAAAGGGAAAAGAAAAGAAAAGAAATTTTTTTTTTTTTTTTTTCAAAAACGAGAATAATAAAAGAAGAGGAAGACGACCGAGAGGAGTAACGTGCGCCCGGGCGTCAGGCTCGCGCCGATGCTATAACTGTACTGAACTTGAAGTCGAGCGCAGGAGGAGGCAACAGCGGCAACGATCATCAAGAGAAAGAGAGGCTCGAATGTACAGGGTATATATACGATGGGCGCGCGGCTCTCCGCTGCACGTATCATATATATATATATATATATATATATATATATATATATATATATATATATATATATATATATATATATACACACCGCACGCGGCATACTATTATAATATTTTATACGTGCACCTGACGTCGATGGTGGTGATGATGATGCTCCTCCATACATTGCTATATGTCTACGGAAGCCCCCCGTGGTGAACTGCGCGCCACACAATGTCTTATTAGACGCGCTGCGTGAAAATGTCCAAAGGCGCTTTACTTGCTCGCATGTATACGATAAAATATACTTATATGTTGATTATGGACTAGTGTCTCTGCTATTCGACAAAGGTACAAAAATTAGTCGAATCTTGTACCGTTTTACCTACACATTTCTCCACGTAATAAAGTTACGGAAGTGCATTAGGGACACGCAATATATCTCGAGCCCATATTATTTTTAATCATCGTGTACAATGGTACAATTTTCTAAAAAACTTTGTTTCTCTTGCCCGGAAAAACAAAAATACGATTTTTATCGCTTCTTTCCTTCGTGCACGACACGTCTTTACTTTTTCACTTGGGCCTCCGCGCGAGAGAAGGCACTATAAAACCAACCTTTCGTGAGTTATCAGACCAAGATCAACATACCCTCTCGTAAAAGAAGAAGAGATAAGAGCCCGATCGCGTAATCGTGACGTTTATTTTGCGAATGGGCCCGAAGTATATGCGTGTGTGTGTTTTTTCCTCTAAAAGCTGCACGAGTGGGATGCTGCGAGCCTCGACGACGATAAAACGCGCGGAAACCGAGAAGGAAGTCACACCTCGGTGGGTAACACGTATACGCTATCGTATAATTAAAGACTTTGATAAGAGGGCGTTAGAGATCGAAGAAAAAAAGAAAAAGCTGTTATTTATGGCGCACGAGCTAAAAAGTTATGTAAATCCAAGCTCGACGCGCGTTTGGTGCGTGATAACATACGGTGTCTCAAATGCGTTTTTAGGAAAATCTATATCAGGTTGTCCACGGGCAAAAAAAAAAAAAAAACTCCGTTGGACCGGTCTCTAATAATACCTCTTTATTCGCACTGAATAAATTTATACCATACTTGCACTGGTACCATATATTATGGCTAACGCGTGATTTTCAAGGAATTATCGAAACGACCTTGCGCACTTTCGTTGAAAACCTTGTGTGTACACGCACAATTTGCGGGTAAAAGTTTTTCTCTCTCGAGATGACAAAAAAAAAAAAAAAAAAAGGAATCTCGCCAGGTATTTTGATTGAACAAAAAGCGCTGTTAACCCAACTTTGCGCAAGAGAGGAGGAAAAAAAAAAAAAAAAAAAAAAAAAGAGAATCCAAACGATGCGGCCATACGCGAGAAGCAGCAAAAAAAGGGTTTGCGCGTACCTACACCTTCACGTACACGCGTCGTCAGCATCATCAAGTGCTCGAGGTCCACACTGCAGGGATCAAGTATACACGTATAAGCCGGAAACGCGGGAGATTCCGCTCGCCTCTCATTCTTTCGCTCTTGTAAGTGAGCGAGCGAGCCCGAGAGCATCCCTCAATGCGTATAGCGCGTCTTCTCCTCTATTTTTTTCCCCATCCGTGGTTGTACCCATGTGTGTACACCCGGTGCTTCCACCGTCATTTATTTATGTATACCCATACGCGGACGTTCTAAGCGCTCGTGTCTAAATTACAAGTGCACACGCGTGACTGTATGCGTTTAGTCGTGCAGTATATACCTACACTGTACGTAAAAAATTATATTTGCAATTATATCTGTTGATTAAAAATTGATAGCCAAGTGCATGTTTGAAGAAAAGTCGGGTTGGTGGAACAAAAATAAATGCACGATTACAAACGTGGAACAGTTTCTTTTTTTTTTTTTTTTTTTTTTTTTTCCACAGCATCGAGGACGGATGAATTGAACAAAATTTATCGAATGGGAAGAGCAAAGGCATCGTTAGCCGATCGTTGGGAGAAAAATCGAGCGGAGCACTCGGGATAAAGAAAAACGCGAGCGATCCGAGAGAAATACTTAGGCGCGCTTCCTTCCCGTTTCGATTTCCGATCTCGACGGTGAAAATCCAAGGAACGCGATCGGAAGAAGAAGAAGAATAAGAAAATTCCTCGCGCGCGCAATAACTCACAGCCCCCCCCCCACCCCTTCACGGCCTTCCATTCCATCCGATTTCACTCGCGAACAATTTCCTCCTTCCTCTCGCAGTGTGTGCATCTCCACGCATATAATATATACGCTTCTCTGTAATGTATAAACGAAGAAGAAGAAGAAGATGGGGATAAATAAAAGGGAGGAGGAGGAGAGAGAGCCATAAGAACAACAGCATGTAGCAAATGCGCGCAAACCGTAGGAGAGAAAACTCGCGCGCGCTGGCTCTCGCGCAAGTGCATCAAGTGCAGTTATGTTGGACTGACCGCCAGCACCAACTATGTACGTGCGATGTATGTACCTACCTTGTACTTGCATAGCGTGCGTAAGTATATATTTATATATAAGTATATGGGAAAGAGCCAACGCATATTACACACAGTACCACCGACTTGTGTTGCTAAGCAGCAGAGGCAAATATACATATACCATGTACAGCAGCCATACACGACGCGTCTGTGTATACTTATATAAAAGTACCCCTCTTTCAAGAGAGCCGCTCTCGCGTGCGAGTATACAGGTGCACGGGGATAAATCGTGGGGATCGAATTTCGATCGGCAATAGCCGAACAACCGCTAGGGGTAACGTTTTCCGACCAAAGTGTATGTGTATATATATAAAGGGGCTTCCGAGAGCCACGCGAATTGACGGACTCGCGATACGCCGGTATACTCTCTAAGCAAGAAAATCGCCACTACCGATCTCTCCCCCACCCCCCTTCCGCTGCCGCGGTAGCAGCAGTATTAGTTTGGTTTTCAATGAATCGACGCGGACGGATTTGCTCCTTTACTTATACACATCGCGGGGGGAAAGACGGATACCGAATCGTTTTGCCGATAATAGTCGAATGTGCTCGGACCGATCGATCGGTAATTAACGTTGACTTGCGACGATTATTCGAGCGGATGGTTAATGGGCCGGAGGTGAAAAATCCATACGGAGATAACTCGTAGGAATTCCAGGGTATATCCAACAACTGTTACGACGCCCGTTAGATCCCAGGGTATGTGGAGGGAGAACACAAAATACCCGCGCGTGCGGTTAATGAGCGCGCGAAATTTTTTCAAAAGCAAGAGAGAGAGAGAGTGCGCGCTCCCCACAGACCCTTCTCTGTGTACACACATATATATATGTATATTGTTGGGTGTACATGTGGGGCTAACTGTGCGCCATTATTATGCAACGGAAGTGAATGTTTGTCAAGGGCACGAGAAAACTGCTGCTGCGAAACTTGCCGCGCGATTGCTACGGTTTTTTTGTTTTTTTTTTCGTTCACGTCGCCTGTGGTGCAGTCAAAGGGTTGGTAATTGGTGGCATTTTTTTTCATGCTCGTTCTTTCTCGCTCGAGTGTCTTTTTTTGATGTTATTGTTTTTGTTCACTCGATCGGAAAATTTTCCTTACCTCGGCTGAGACAGTTTAGGAGTACTTGTTTTACGTAATGAAAAAAGAAAAAGTTAGAACCGCTTCTAAAAAATATAGGTCGGAATGGGTGGGCTCTTCTGACTTTTAGATGAATTTAAACGGCAAGAGTATAGAAACAACCAACACTACTGTATACATAAATCACCACAACGAAGGAGCAAGGGGGAGGGAAAAAAATCAAGCAATGCCAAAGCTCGAGCCGACGATTCGCGAAGAAAAAAAAAAGCAACAAAATACTCTTTTACCTCTCACCGAGGGAGAAAAATAAAAAGGAAATCAAGTTGTCAAGGTTGCGGTACTTTACTTTATCACTAAAGTGTGGGTATATATAAATACACTCGGCTATATACACGTGATCAAACACTCGCCATATATATACATAGTGGGATCAGCGTCAGCATTCGTTATAATTGCTGTGGAGAATATGATAAAAGAGAAAAAAAAAGTTCTCTCTCTCTTTATAACCCGCGATATTCAACAACGAGAGTCGCGCGATAACATCTCAACGAGGAGCGGATAATGTATTAAGTGCAGCCTCTCAGGATTTTCATTTCACGGGAACTCGGTTCATTCCGCATCACGTGCAGGGAGTCGATGAAAAATTCGGAACAGCGGCAGCCGGCAGGAGTATATAATAACAGCTCGAGCGGACGGAAAGTTGGCGAATTTTCCGTTCGTATATATATATATATATATATATATATATACCTACTCCACGGTAACGAGAGCCGCGGCTGAAAAAACAAAACATCGGAGGGGGGGATTATAAAGAGCTCGTGGCGCAATAATGACCGACAGGTCGAAAATTCAAAGCGCGTTTCTCATAACGCGGAACGACGCGTATACGTACACACACACACCAGGAGATAAAAGGCGGAGAGAGAGAGAGGTATTTTCTCAAGGCCACGCGCTCGCGGCGCTGAAAAGAGAGAGAGAGAGAGGCTCGTGTGTGTGTGTGTGTTATAATAATAATAACAAGATTTCGCGAGTGTGTCCCCCTCGTGCCGCCGGGAGATTGAGATTTCGCGATTCCCGGCTAAATCCGCGCGGCGCGCCATGCATCTCTCGGGTGCGTTTCGTGCAGTCGGATAATTGACAGGGAGGGGGGGAGGCTGCTGTGTTCTATCAACGGCGGCAGCGCGGCCGTACGGTGGCGGCCTTCGAGGGAGACGTCTCTACTGGACGGCCCTCCTCCTCCTCCTTCGCGCGCCGCGTCGGGGAATTCCACTTTTATCCCGCGAGTGTATATGTATACGAGTCGGTCGAGAGGAGACGGGAAAATGAGCTTTTTTTTTGTTTTTGTTTTAAATAAAAGATTGGAAAATTTCAAAGTTTTCGTTAATTTCGAGGGGAGTTTGCACGCAGCTTCTCTACGGATGGGGGGGCTGTTTCTGTTTTTTTTTAGACAAGAGTAACAAAGTCGCCAGTTTCGTTGATGAAGATGAGATTTTTAATTTAATTATTGATTTTTGTACGAAAAGTATCGGTCGAGGATCGAAAAGAGAACGAAGGTTGTGATTGTTTTTCAATAAGTATTTTATTTTGGCGGATGGAAAAGTTAATTTTAATCGTAAGAGAATTTTCTAATCACGTTTCGGGGTGATGTGACGTCAAAGGTTGCACGAATATTAGCATCTAGGATCTCCTAATTTTTACAATAGCCCATATATGTATATTATCAAATGATTAGGTGTGATTAGTGGCGGGTGGGAACGAACTTTGATTACATTGCGAAATGCTTTATCCAATTAATTAAAAACTAATGATGTTTGATTACGTTACAACTGGAGAATAAATGGAAAAAAAAAAAAAAAATGTTTCTCACCGTATCGATGAAATATTAATTGTTGCTCACATTCATCGAAGGAAAACATACTTGCTTACGAGGGCAAGGATTGGAGCGAAAAAAAATTGAGCAACTTTTCAATCGACAGCCAACGTATAAAACAGGACGAGGAGGAGGAGGAAAGAATAAGGAGGCGAAGAAAAAAATCCGCTAGGCGATAAATATACTTACGCGTGTGGAGGGTCAATTACCCTGAGCCAAGTGCATGTTGTTGTTGTTATGCACACGCGCGTTATATAGAAAATAAGTAGTATACGTAACAGCATACAGTAAGGGTTGGGCGCACTTTTTCTCGCTGGCGCGACTAACGCAATCGAGATACTGTATAACGACTAAAATCTAATCGGCAATTCACCAATCGCCGTATGTATAAAAAAAATAACTCTCTTACGTAGGAACACTATGCCGGTTATTTGTCCTTTTTTTTGTCGGCGCCTCTAGCCAGAATTTCGTTGTTTTAATCATTTTTCGCGAACGGCTGTTGAAACTACTTACCTTAGCTATTTTATGCCCTGAGACAAAAAAAAAGCATAGCCACAACGCGGAAACATACGCCATATACTGTGACTTACACCCCTTTGAACAAGACTTGTTTTCTTATTTGTTTCAACATTTTATGCTCCCGCTGTGCTACACTATGATGTACTTAACGACAGTATTACTTTTTATAATAAGTATAATATATATATATATATATAATCGTATAGAGCGATGAGAGCAGCATAGAGAAATCCGTGTTGTCTTTACGCGTGACTGAGTTCCGGCAACATTTACATAATGTTTATTTTGTATTGTCTTACTACGGGGTTATATCTAGTGAAGAGTTAGACGATCGGTCGTAAATAATTTGCTACAAACTGTACAGTGTTAACTTACATTAACTCGTCAGTTTGTCCTCGTTTTGTTGCCCAACTTTGAAACAACTAATACAATGTAATGTAATAATAAAATTCAATAAGAAACGATTACTTACCCATAGTTCTTTTTTTTCTTCGTAGAAAAACAAACCACTGCCGGTAACTTTGAAGCTCTTTGTAATAAATCAACGCGACTGCACAAAAAAGCAAAGTATATCTCACTGTACGACTCGCACCAAAAGTAGTCCTCTAGTAAAAAATGTCGCACGACGGTACCTATATACTTATTAAGTATACCGCAGAGATGTGCAACTCTGCTCCAAAAAATTTAGTTCCTTGTAATTATCATGCATGTATTGTTGCATCTTTCATATATACGCTTCCTTGCGTTAATTAAAGCCAAGAAAGACGAAAAAAAGCCCACACACACGTGCTCATCCCAACGATGATTTTCTTCCGTCTGGCATACGTCCCTGTTCCGTCTTTGGCAAAAAATATGAGGCTGCAATGAAATAATTAAATTTTTCCGGCCATTTCGAGGTTAGAGGATCGCTGTAAGTGTTTTAAACCGCGCGTCTCTTGCACTATTGAGGTACCTACTCTTAGGTAAGTATGTAAATAAATATACTGATTTCACGCGTGATCAAAACGTTTAACGGAGCGCAAAGTCACAACCACCACTTAACAACATGCGTCTCGATCGAGCGTCTCGCGGCGACTGTTTTCCGTTGGCTTCAAGTAGCGCGCGCTGCCCGCACACCAGCGGCGCACCCCCTGCCTTCGGCTACCTTAGGTTCAAAGCACCTGCTCTCATTTGTGTATACCTACCGAGTATATTATAATTGCGGACATTCATACTCACGGTTATTGTATGATCTTATATGCGAAATGGTCCCCTAAAAATGACCACCCTTTATTTGCTTTATTAAATCTTTTTTAACGATTTTGAATAAAAAAGGTTTGGTACTTTGTTAAGGGTTACGTAAAAACTTGATCAGTGAACAAATTTTTGGTTTATCATATACCATTATGGTTAAAAAATGGCCATTTTCGCAATTTTTCGAATGTTCCGTAATTAATATCTTTAAAGCTATCTATTGTACAGAAAATTTGAAAAAAAAAACTCTTTTCATCCAAAACCATCCATCAGAAATACTAAAAAAAAAATTTTCGGAGCATGATAAATAATTTTTTGAATTGATTCTGAAAAAAATATTTAAAAATTTGAGGATTCTCACACCGATCTGTAGTTACGACCACTAAAGACTTTTCTAAAAGTTTAAGAAAAGCTTGAATACTTAAGTACGTCTTCGGCGTTAAAAGTAGATTGGAATGTTCAATCGAGAGAGACAATTAACTGTTCTATCCTACGAGAACGTGAACAATGGGACGATAAAAAAGCGCATTTTTTCGTAACAAAAGCGGAATGTGCGGTGACGAAATTTTTATAGTATTCTTACAGAAAAATTTAATGTCATTGCTTCAAAGAAATTGCATTGTAGAGCAGCGAACGTTAAAAACCGTTTAGAAAGAAGGATGTTGTGTGAGTTACAATCAAATGCTTACGGAATAAAAAATAGTAGTGAAAGGGATTTGCATTTTCAAGGGTACTCGATAAAATTTCAATAGCAAAATATATATATTTTTTTTAAATATTTTATTATTCGCATCGTGTATATATATTACGTAAATACAATTGATATAAAACCTTTTTTTCTCGCTCCTCTTCACCGCACAATAATATAGTGCGTATACTGTTACACACCGACTTATAAATATCATGCTGTCTTAGATGCAGCGCAAACATTTAATTGTATTATTGTATACCGTCTACGCGACCGTATATGTATAACATACATATATACCTTCGGATGAGTTAGTCGTGTCTAATTGACGCAAGGGAACAAAAACGTGTATGTATGTGTTAATACAAAAAGGTCTTTCGCACACTCTTTTACTCACTCGCTCGCTCTCTAAAATTGATGCTGAGTGCATCGGTCTAATGTCTACTAGGAAGTCCGAAGAAAACGTTTTCTCTACGAGTTTCTTCTGATTATCGATCCATCATTATATAAAGCCGATTGTCTACGATTGATAAAAAATAGTTCATACGGTGTCTTTATTTATCGTAGATGAGTACAAACACTACATTTATTGTATAATCCATGAGGACATCGCTTGCTTAGTTTTGGTTTTTTTTGCTTAATTGCTACAAATGAAGTTAGACAATATTTTTATAAACAACAGTTACTCAGCAAAGGCAAATTGTTCTTTAATGTTAGTTTAATCATGTTTTATCGTTAAATTTCTATTGTGTAATGAGTAGGTCCGTCAATTTTGCGAGTTTTCCGTATTTTTCATCATCAGGGTGATTAATTATTGAAAAAATATTTCTCACAATGCTATGCTTAAATCTGATTATACAATCAGGTGCTGAAAAATTAAAGGAGTACTTACTGTGGAAGAGGCTACTCATGCCGTCAAGACAGAAAAACTTTTTCATGACAAGACTCAGATATCAATAAGCAAATAACATGTTTCATGTTCCGAATTTTATATAAAGACAAGATACAAGGCTAGCAAAGTGACAACAGTGAATTGAAACAAAAAAATTCTTTTAGTTTGAAGGGATTATTTTACGAGTCGACTGTAGACTCGTTTGTGGGGAAAGATTTTTCTTTGTAACTTTGTAGAGATCTAAAATGAATTTGAAGGATTTTCAAGATAATTCAACGAACATTAACAGCTAAAATGATTGTAATAATTAAGCTTCACCTAATTTAGGTGAATATTCGATTCGTACTACTTTGAAGCAATTATTATCAATGTTGGGAAAAAGGCTCTAAAAAAATTGGCACAAAATATATATCTAAGGCAAAATTGTTTCGCAGTCGATATTGTCCTAAAAGCTTTTTCAGTACAACCTTAAATTACGTTAAAAAACACGATGTATTATTTATATTGCTTTAGGGATTCAATAAAGTACTTAAAAAAACGATTCTACGTTGAATACCGATGGGCTATAAAAATGACATTGAACACAAACAACTTCTAAACTATTTGGCGTTTTGTCTCGACCTCTACTTTGTCTTTTTCACTCTGCGTGTACGTTTAAAAATCCTTAAGGTTCAGTAACTTCTAAAAAAGCACACTTAAAGGCCTCACCTGATTTTGCTTTAGTCCGAGTATTATCTTACGTCTCTATAGTCATTTTCTTATTTCATAAAAATTGTGCGCAATTTGTACATTTCGTATATCTATAGTCCGCAAGACAAAATATATATGAGGTACTATGAAAACTGCAATAAATTAAAGCAAACCGCAAAAATACAAAAACTAATTCTAATTTTACGGAAGATCGGGTCCACGCTGAGTCACATTTTTTTAATAGCAGTGCTATTTTTGTTTTTACGTCATTGATAACAAAAAGATTACGGGGTAAGAGTTGCAGTTAAAAAATGCTTCTCAGGTTGGAAAGAAACTCGTACGTCTATACAGCTTTCACGTCGTCAGTGTTCCTTAGCAGTGCAGCAGCTTTCACGACATCTCCACCACACTGGTTCAACATCACCTTGCAGTCCTCGAGGCCCACGAAATTATTTTCCTTCTTCAGCAAGCCTTGCAGTCTTTCTAATTTTATAGCTGCCACGACGTCCCAGCTCGTGACGTTCAGAGCTGCCACGCACGATTCTGGAGTCGACTGCTCGCCCAACACTTTGAGCATGATTCTCACCTGTCGAAACGAAAATCATCGTCACGTGAGAAAAAAAAAAACGTGCTCGATAAAAATAAAAGAAGAAAAAACCTCAACCCACCTCGTCCGATTGCTCGCCGTTGCGTGGTCCACGAGTGCGACGGGAATTCGGTCCGTCGCAGGCAAATTCCAAGAGATCCTCGCACGACACGTGGTCGCCGCTCTTCTCGAGCTTTTGCTCAGCCGACGACTGCGAATTTACCCTGCTGTGAATCGAGTTGCCATTGGTGGGCGTTGAATTACGACTAAGCTCGTCGGCGTCCTCCGAAATCTCAGCTGTGACCTTCCGCGTGACTTGCTCGACAACGGGAACATTAGAGATTTCAGGACTGCCGGCAACAGTGTCATCGTCGTCGTCGTCGTCCTCGCTATCGTTCGTATCCATGCAATCTATGAGGTTCTCGGAAAACTCAAGTAGATCCTCGGATATGACGCTGCAGCGGTGATTCCTCGTGTCTTCCGCTGGCAGGGAGTCAAGGGCTGCAAGTTCCGAGTCGATTCTCCTTTCAAACTCCTCCGGGCTGCATAACAATCATCATCACCGAACGTCGGATACTTATCGATCAAAGAAAAAGCTGTGATGCTTACCTGCTGCTGACCGTAGCCTCCGACTGATCAACGTCGGAGCCGGACACAAGTTGATTCGTTGTCTTGTCAGCTGCGGTGACCACGACTTCCTGCTCACCGTCGGTCGGCCCGTGAAAACCATCGACCTGATCCTCCATCGCCGAACTGGAGACAGCTTGTATTTTAGCCAGCGTCCTGGTGACTCCACCAGGTATGATGAGCGGATGTTTTCTCTGGTGACGAGGTAGGCTCGACTTGGGCTGCAGGGTCTTGGAGCGATCGCGCGGTGGCAGGGGTATCGGGTTCTCGTCGTTGTTGACGTTGCCCTGGTTCTGGTTGTTCTCGATTTCCATCGAGCGGTGTCGGTGCATCAGCTGCTGCTGCGCTTGACTAGGTACCGGCGGGGGGGCTTGCGAGGGTGCCGGTATTCTGAGCTTGGGCAAAGTGCGAGCACCGCTGCTATGCCGGTGTGCGCTGTCCAGCTGGAAACTTCGAGCACTGCTCTGTAAAGTGAACAACTATACGTTAACGGCGTGGTAGGGACTGAAGTCTCTGAAGGAAAATAAGGATTCAAAATTTACCTTGTGATGGTGGTGGTGGTGCTCGTCGTCGTTGCTGACGCTGTGGGATGATGTGTGCTTGTTGCCGCGCACGCGAGGCCTGACGATCGGCAGACCCGAGCGCAGCATCCTCAAGGGATTGGTGTCGGGAGTGTCGGCGGCCGAGGTCTCGACCAAGCTGTTGTACACCTCCTTTGCCTCGTCAGAAAGTGTCGCCTGGTGAACACAACACAGCCGGGGGAAAGGGTAGAGGCGTATGACGTTACGAACGGACGGTGCCAACGTAAAATAATCGAAATCATAATCGAAGTGAAAAGCAAGAGCAGATAGATAGAACAACAACCAAGCAGTGTTTGTAGTTTAAAAATACAGATACTAAGATAGAGGATGAGGCTGATGCTTGTACGTATGTATATACAGGCGAGTGGTAAGTATAGTGTTATATATACAGGCACGAGGCAACTGATGCTGATTGTTGTTGCGTGCAGGGTTTTTTTTTTTTTTTTTGTAATGTGGAGGTGGTGGTAACATGGTTCTGGGTCGAGGTAATGAGATGCTCGGAAGCGTGACTATAATATGAAGGTGGTGATGAGATGTCCTCTACGTACAATTGTAAATACTAATTGCAAGTTTAGGATGTACTTTGCGGAAAGTGTAAAATACGTTATTGTTCTCCGTGAGGTGTCGTGATAAATTTGTAATAATAGAGATTAAATTTCTCGCTGCACAGCAAAATTTCTAACAGGTTTTTGTTGAGTACAAGTATCTTGATCAGTATAATATAAAATTCAAAGTTGTTTCATATATATTAATGCCCATAAAAATTAATCGCATGGATTGCACTTGGCATTCAATAATAATAATGAGCTAATCGATGATAAACAGAGTCGATAAAAAGTTACAAGTAAAACAAACGCGGTACTCTGTCGAATGTGTATTTTTCGTACTATAATCAATGGAGGGATAAATATGAGCTTACACATTACGAAGTATTGTAATAAAATATACGGAATGGTGATTCCGATGTGTGACTTATATGGATACGTGAATACAAAATTTAATCTAAACGCTCGACTTAAAAGTTAGCTTCTACGCTTACAAACATTAAAAATGTATATGAGTATCAAAAAGTGTCTTTGAATTATTATCATTAGCATCATCATCGTGTGACAACTTATAGTCTAACTTACTGCGTGCAATAATCGCAACTCCCAAACCGGATCCAACGAACGAGGAAAAATTTTTTCTTTCATCGATATAAAAAATACGTCCTGATTTAGAAATTCTTTTTTTTTTTTTTTTTTTTGTTGTCTCGTAAGCTCGACTTTGACGTAGCATCGCACTTTTCATCGTCATTTATATATATGTACAATGTCATTTAGTTCATCATGACTAAAATTAGAAATCACTGACAGAGTGCAATTTTTTTCACTGCCCCGAACGTAAACCTGATCCATCTGACTAGTACTTCCAAGTGCGTCTTTAACGATCTGTAGTGATGACAAAAAAAAAAAAAAAAAAAAAATTTACACGTAGCTCGAATCACATATGGACGTTCGAGGAACATGATGAGGGACGGGGGCGTTTGACTAGGGAGCCGGGGACGGAGGGAAGGTGAGCACGTCACTGCTAAACTCGGGATACTCGGAACTGGTGTCAGAGTCGAGATCGGAGTTGCTGGTAAAGGTGATGCTAGAGCTGGGCGCGCTCTCAGGCCAGGAGGTCGCCACCACGTTGTTGTTTCGCGTTGAGAAGGGCGGCGACAAAGAATTCAGGAAGCTCGTCGAGGGTGGCGGCGATTTGCCGCTCAGCTCGAGACTCGAGAAACCACGAGCCGCGTCCGGGTGCAGGAAATTCGCGTGCTGCTGTTTCTGATGGCCGGCAGCTGCGGCGGCGGCCTTCTGGTTCTTGAAGTTGAACCGCAGATTGTGAGACATACGCCGGTGGCGGCGCTTGAGCCTCAGTCTGCTCCGGATGTCCGTCTCCGAGTGCGAGATCGAGTCCGAGTCCTCGCTCGAGTCGTTAGCTCCTTGGTGGAAGGAGCGCCGAAGGTGCTTCAGCTGCGGCCGACGGTTCTCCGAGAGGGACGAGGTCCGCGGCCGAAAGACGCTCGTCGTTGTCGTCGACTGAAGCTTCTCCACGAATATCTCGGTTTTGGCAATGCTCGCGATCTTCCGGTCGTTCTGATAAAGCTTCGGTGGTTCCAGGATGCGCTGATGGATCGTCGGACTCACTGACAGCTGCTTGGTGGAACTGTTGTGCAGGGGCAAGCTCAGATCAAGGTGGTTAGGTTTCTGGGGCGGCGGGGTCACGTGGTTGTTCGAGCTGTTGCGCGGCGAGGAGTTAACCGTGTTCCTGGTGTTTTGCGCGATGCTCTTACCCAGCTGGATCATGTTCTGGGTGAGTTTGCCAAAGCCCAGGTTCAAGCTCGACTGGTTCTTCTTGGAGTCCAAGTAGTTCTTCACGTACTCCAGACCTATGATCTCGCGCTGGCGCTTGTCCCCCGCGGGCTTGAAGTTTATGTGTGGCTGCTGCTTCTGATCCATCGAGCGGTTGCAGTTCAGCTCGACGTCGGACATTCTGCGGGCTCGCTGGACGCAGTTTACGTTGAGGCTCTCAGAGCTGCTGTAGAGCGGCGAATCTCGCTTTTCCGTGTCCAGCATGAACAGAGGATTGTTGGATATGGCGTAGGGGTAGTGACCGCCGCTCTCGTGGCCGTTGTTCTGGTGATGCCCGTTTCTGCTCTGTTCGTTGTACTTTCTGTAGCTCTGAATGTTGATCCTCATCGCCTCCAGGTTCGAGCGCGGACTGTCCGGCACTGTCGTCTTCATGCTGTCCGACGAGCCACTGTACATGTTCTTCTGGAGATCGTGGTTCGGGTGCCTGGGACTGCTGCCCAGGAAAGCTCTCTGCTGCAGCTCCTGCGCGTTCGACGGCTCGTTCATGCTCACCTTGGCTACCGGATCGCTGTTCGTGGCTTTGGGCCTTGTGCCCAGATCCAGGTGGGCAAGTGTGTCGTACTTGAGCTGGACAATTTTCGTGGACGACTCGGCCTCTCTGCTTGCCTGAGCGGCTCGATGGTTTTCGCTGAGCATCCTGCCAAACTCCGGGAAATTGGCCAAGAAAGCGTTGCGGCACGACTGCTCGAGCTCCTTGATCTTCTGCTCGTCCTCGTACGATATCTCGTCGCCGTCCACGGAGGCGTCCTCGTCCGTATACTTGGGATGCTCGAAGTAGCGATCCACGTAGCTGGTGGAGACGCGCTTCGGCTCTTGGGAAAAATCGATATTCACGCCGTTGCCATGGGCTTTTCCGTTTTGCTGGTGCTGGTGATGCTGCACCTCGAACTCCAGACAGCTGGCGATGCTCTTTCGGTGGCCATTGCCGTTCTCCAGGAACTCGGTCGATTTTACGAGATTCTGTCTCATGGCTGCGTTGTTTAGAATATGGGCGTCGTACTCGTCGTCCACGTAAGTCCAGGCACTAGGTTTCGTCAGGAGTTCGCGAGATTTGGCGAAACAGAACTCGGCAGAGGCCTTGTCCCAGAGGGGGAGTTTGAGGGTTGAGGGCGCGCCCAAGGATTCTATACTGGATACGGTCGAGGACAGGGATTGTAAGCTCGTGCAAAGCCACTAATTAGTACCAAGGACCATTTCATTGCAGGCGACAATTAAAAAAAAAAAAAAAAAAATTTGCTTACACCATATTGATATGCAAAGCAAGCAAGCAAGTGTACGTGGATGCAAAAGAGATAATGAGAAAGTAAAAATAGGGTGACGTGTAAAGAAGGGTTTTGTAACGATAAATAAACAAATTCAAAGTAAAAAAATAAAAAAGGATGACAGGGAGAAACGAGGGGGGTAAAATGGCATTAGTATTTATAGATTAGTAAGCATTCCAATGTAAAGGCACAACTTTCTTATCTACATTAAGTAAATATTGTTTTTAATATCGTTAATTATCTCGTTGATTAATACGATTTCGATGTAAAACAATGCAGATAAAAATATTACGCCTTTACATTGATTGAACAAATAAACGAAAACACAATATTGAATAACTTATAAAGTTTCAAGGGCAAAAAATCATCCGTATGATGTGAAAATTGAAATTTAAAAGAGCTTTTGAGGATTTACTTTGTGTCAATGCTGTTAGATGGCGAGCAAGGTTAAATTTACATAAGACCTTATCAATGTCTGGCATCAAGAATTAGCGCCGTTCCATAACCAGGATTATTGTTTGTGTTATTTTTTGTACTTTCATAACAATGAAACATTAGAATATATATATATGGTTATTTCATGTGTTATCATGTGTAATATGTAAAATGATTAAATTAACAGAAATGAAAATTTGAAATAAAACACTATCTGTAGAAAGAAAAGGAAACCGTAAAAATTTTGGCTTATCGTTGCTGGAGGAGAAAATGTAACGACATTTGTCTCGTAAGCTGTGAGATAAGCCAAATTAAATAGAGTTTATCTTAGATGAAAATAAATGTTAATTTCTAAACCCAAAACCAAACTAAAAATAAAAAAGGTAAAAGAATAATCTAAAATAAAGCAAATTATAAAAAAAAACTAGTGTGTTATACCTGAATGTCAGGTATACTTGCAGCCTCCTCGGCAAAGTGTCGTCTGTCGGGTTTTGGACTGTGTTGGTGTGGCAACTTAAATGAGAACTTTCGCCGTCGCGTGGGACTAGCGGGTGTACGGGGCGAGTGAAGCGCGTCCTGGGAATGCTCGAGGTCCGTCATGGAACGGGCCGTCAATTCCTGGGCCATCGCAATCGCCGAGTACAGTGTTTTCTGATCGGCCGCCGATATTGGCTTCACCTGTTGGGACACGAGCGGTAACCGAGCCATACAATCGACACTGGCTATTTTTCTGACGTCCATCAAGGATGTGAGCGTTGTTAGGCGGTGATGCGGTGCTTTAGTTTACTTTCTTAGATGATGATTACTTAATTTTGCCGGCATTGATTTTACTTTTGTTTTTTTAAAGATAATAATCATTGGTTATCTCACTTTTGGAACGTGAGAAATAATGAACTTGTTATTCGAGTGACGATCGTGTGAATCAACTGAGACTACAATCATTCATCATCATAAAAGGGAAGAAAAATTCACAATGTCGGTAAAATAAAAGGGTGAAGCCTGTGTGGAAGCCTATGACAGCGAATTCACGAAAAATCTGTTTCTCTATATGCTATTGCGATGTTGTTGCTGTTTTGTTTTATTTTATTATTTTTTTTTTTTTTAAACTTGCCATATGAAAAGCCACAAAAACATGAACATGTGTGTATATAATATGAATGCGAGACAACATTCATTGAAAGAACGATTAATAAAATAAATGACGAACGAATAAGCAATGAAACTTTTTTGAGTCAAATGAATCCAACTAAAAACAAAATAAAAATATATACTGTACGTTTATTGGACTCACGGTCGCTTGTTTCTTTTTTGAGCTTTGTTTCGCCTGAATTTCCCGAAGTTCGTTTCTGGCATTACTCGATTCGTGCTCTGTTGGCACTGCATGGCTTTGCGGCGGCGGGGGCGGCGGTGACGATCCTTCAAATCGGAGAATATACATTATTAAAATATTCGCACGGAAATCTAATCGCCTTTAGCGAAAAAATACCTAGAGATCGGAACATTTGATCCATCTCGTCCAGGAGACTAGGGCCGAAATCGAAGCTAAGAGGCTTATCGAATCGCAAAGGGCTGTCCTGATTCTCTTCGTCGCTGATTTCGTGATACTCGTGATCGCCGCAAATAGTACTGCTGTCGGTACTGCTTACCATACTGGATGTCATGTTATTGGACGCATTTCCGGAGTTCAACTGCGACATGTCCGAACACGTTTCCGACCATATGCTATCTGTAGTAAATGCAAAAAAACGTATACAACATTAAACATGCTATTCTTTCAAAAGTTTTATAATATTCAAGCAGCGACTGGTCAAACACATTACCATGTTTGTTTTGCGAGTCACGCGACACGTGCTGCATGTTCCTGCTCTCCCGATTTCCATCCCTGTCCACGTTTCTCATCACAACGTCCTGACTCGCCAACTGACTAGAATTATTGTCGGTCGCGTCCTCCTGCGGTTTGTACGGAGTCACAACCTGGCGCGGCAAGTGCGTGTACTTGCCTCCGAGAAAACTTATGTCCCCAAAGTAAGCCCCGTCTAAGCCAACGTGGCCCGTGTGCTTTAGGTCTCCTTGGGGAGAGGATATCATGTCTGTGCGTATTTTTCTCCTCTGATGAAATTATAAAAAAAAAATTATTCATCACGCACCTACGCTTATCCTATTTACTTGTAAATAAAACTCAGAGATAAAATTACCTGCGACGAGAATATATTCTTGCCGTCACCTCGAGTGAACTCTCCGGGCTTGTTACTCGGCAAATTGTTGCCCAGGTAGGCTATCGTGTGCGCTGGATTGAATAGTCCAGTCTTGCCGTTGTTGAGGACGCCCTTCCAGAGCGCCGTATTGGCAGTGCCCTTGTCGAGCACCGTAATGACGTCGCCTTGGCGATAATTCAGCTGTCCGATCTCCGAGTTGTCCTGGACCGGCTGCACTTGCTCGGGCTTGAGGTCAGGCAGCAGACAGATGAGCTCCGAGAACTTGGGACGCTTGTTCGGCTCGTGCTGCCAGCACTGCTGCATAAGATTGAAGTAGTCCTTGGGACAACAGTCCGGTTGCTCGAGTCTCTGGAAGTTAGGCTCGTCGATCGCCTCGAGAATCTGGTGTCCCGTCAGCGCGGCCCACGGCTGGAAGCCATAACTGAACATCTCCCACAGCGTGACACCTGAAGCGTTTGCCGATTAGGGGTGGTAAAAAAGTATGTAAAAGGTATATAATGTGAGTATCATTGGTAGAAACAGCAGCTCGAATGTTTAAACATGTGTACTAACCATAGGCCCAAACGTCGCTGGCCGAGGTGAACTTGAGATAGGATATGCACTCGGGGGCGCACCAAGCTATCGGCAGCTTGAGATTGACGTTGAAGTTGGTCTGGTAGTAGTCCTTGCCGACGCCGAGGGCCCTCGAGAGCCCAAAGTCGGAGATCTTGACCTTGTTCTTGGAAAAAACGAGTATGTTGCGGGCAGCGAGGTCCCGGTGTATCAGTCTTTTGGCCTCCAGGTACTGCATGCCGTCGGCTATCTGGACGGAAAAGTCGCAGAGCGAGGGCACGGGAAAGCTGGCGCGCAGGCTCGGCTCCTTGAGGCACTCGAGGAGCGAGCGCAGGGGCGCCAACTCGGTAACAAGCATCAGGGAATTCGTGTCGAGGACGACGCCGTAGAGGCGCACAATATGCTCGTGGTCTATCGAGTGCATGATCGCGGCCTCCTTCAGGAACTCGATCGGGTTGTTTTGCATGCGCTCGCGTGACAGGCACTTTATCGCCACCTGGATGCGCTCGCCGTCGTTTGTCCAGACTCCCTGTTGCACCACACCGAATTCACCCGTTCCTATACAAATAATAAGATAATTTAACATTGTTTGCCCCACGACGTCTTTTAGATTAACAGCGCCACAAGTAGCCTGTGATTACCGAGTTCTTTGTTGACGATTATCGCATCGGCGGGTATCATGTGTTTGTTGGGTACGCGCACGGGCGGTCTGTCCTGGCGCTCCTCCGGGAGCATCGTCAGGCTACCCGGGAGCTGTTCCTCCTTCTTCGGGAGCAGCATCTTCTTGAACTTGGACAGGTAGTTTTGGGGAAAGTGCTTTTGAAAGTACTTTTTGAGCCTTCGCATCTCGGGCTTGGTCATCCCGATGCCGCACAAGTCCTCCTCGGTCACGTACTTTAGCTGAGCCGTGTTCTGGACTTTCAGATCACCTGCACAACACGTATATTCATAATTATGTGTTTAGCAAACTAGTGAAAAACTATTAAACAAAATGTCATAAACTCCCACCGATATTTTCACTAACTTTTGTTAAGAAAATCTTATTTACTGATGGAGTCAGTGCAATACTTTCAATAAAATTAAAAGAATATGGGAAAAAAGTGTTATACAGCTCCGTTGAAATAGTGCTTGGTTTTTTTCACTAATTAAAACTGTGACTTATCACTTGGTTTGAAAGTGAATAGTATCTTCAAACTAGTTATTTTCGACTCGTTTAAATTATCAGAGTAACTTTCAACAATTTCGATGAAAGAAAAACATGTATTTCATAAATTTGGATTAAGTATACCACGAGTCACGCTGTAAGATTTATATCAGGGAAAAGTGTCATATTAGTGTCAAATGTACAGTATAAAAAAACGTTTATTTCCATGGAATGTATCAATATTTCGTGTGTAAAATATAGTAAAAAAAGAAAATAATGTAAAAGGAAGAGAAACCTCTGATTCCAGGATAATACTGTTGTAGCTCTGCCTCCATGAGAAACTCGTACAAGCCGGGACCCGTGTTTCGCGACATCCCGAGGTGTCCGTCTGCAAGCATAAATCGTAAAGATGCGCATCCTTCGTTAATGTATTCATCTTTTCCAAATGTACAATGAAAAAACACCACTACAATGAGCGTCGAAAATTCGTTGATTATACCTGTGCAAGAATCGCGCGTATTCAAGCACTGCAGTAACATTATTCCGAATTAGACGGCAGGCGTCTCGATCGACAAAAATCAACCAGCACAAAAGCCACCACCTCTGCAAAGGATTCAGGTAAAGTATACCTCTAGGTGGTACTCGAGTGTGCCTATCAGTGTATTTACGGTTTGCGGCGTTTCTTTTTCCCTTTTTTTCTCTGCTGCTATTATGGTGTATATGTTTGGCACGTGTATACCTACTTGTACTTGACTTTTTTGTTTCCCGTAGAAATGCGGCTGTGTGCGTTATGATAGGCAAACAACGCCACGAGTGAGGAGTAAGTAAGTACATAGGTAGACACACAGGGAGCCAGCTATATTACTTCCTCTTCCTCGCCACTTGATAAATTGAACGCAAACAGGCAATTAACGACGCTCCGGCACACGCGTCACCTGATTAGTGGGGCACTCTCCCTCTCTCCGACTTACCCCGCACAAGCGACACTATTCGAACGATTGTACCCACATACTTGCAGGAGGTATGTTTTAATTTCAGATCAAACATGGTACCTATATATGTACGGCTCTTTTGGAGAGTACGTCCGAGTAATTTTTTCATGCGACGCGCAACAGGTGCCTGTGCACGTATAGGTAGATTTGTCTACTGATCTGGCGATTAAAGATTCACGAGAATCGGCTCCGACGCTTGTGCCCCTTGGGGAGTGGAGGCCTTTTGGTTCGGGGGCCTCGTGCAGTCGAGTTTTTTTTTTTTTTTTTTTTTTTTTGGGAGAAAGGACGATTTTTGTTGAAAAATAAAAGATCGACATCGGTGGAATACGAATGACGCGGCGACACTCGACATTCTAAATGTATTGCCGAGCTCCGCGATTCGCAATGCAAATTCTGGGCATTGTCTGTGGCGCGCTAATGGTAATTGCGACTCTTTGAACTGTGAGAACGCGCGAGCTTCGAAACATATACACATGCAACTGTTTGATTTGAATAAATTTTTATAAAAAATTACTCGTAAACGTTATTTCAACAGAATATAAATATGTAACTAGAAACAGGAAAAATTTTGAACCTATAATAAATATACATTTTTTCTTCAGCGTGTTAATACAGTAGATTTTCAAAAAATGCAACGTAATCCTAACGGAAACGTAAAACCATTAAAAGTCAACTGAAAACATGTAAGTACAGTGGATTTGACCTTCAAAGCCATGTAAAGTGATCTAACTGCATTATTGTGCTGGTGTATAGCATTGAAGAAACTGCGTTTAGTTGTATAGGTAGGTATGCGACGAAGTAATTATATACATCTCGTGAGATTTGGCGGACTCTGGGGTATCGACGAAAAAATATAGGCGTCTCTCCAAGTATGGAGTTTAGCTAAGTGTCTGTTGAAATTATTTTCTCCAAGTAAAAATAAAGAACGGAAAAGGCCTTCAAAAATCGGTGTTCAATGAAAGAAAAAAAATGATTTTCGAAATTCACATTATGTACTTACGTTATGATTGAATGATAGAGATGGCTACTCAAGTATTATTTAGAACTCATTAGAATAAATTGTAGCGATAACAAAAACTTCACATTAATGGGTAACAGCTCATTACAAGCTCACTGTTAAGCGTGTATATGATTATCTATTTTTATACATTACTTCTAGGTATACTACGAAGCAAAGACCCGATTAACGTATAAAAGAAACGTTTCCTGGAATAATCTCGCACAAGCGTTAGAAGCGACCACCTATGCAGTGCGTATATCGAATACGGCCGTACCGTTAAGTAAACAACCAATTAAAAATTCAAGAGACGAGTAATCTCCTTCAGGACCACCCACCCACACACGCAAACACGAATCAATTCAATAACGAATTTTACGTTATAGTTACAGGATTAATATATGTATTGTTTCATTGTTGATATTTTTCGACTTCCAGCATACAATCAAAACGCGCGATTAACTCGACAAAAGAGTTTTTAATTAAAAATAATTCTAAAAAACTTGGCTGACCAATGAAAAATTTTAATACCGAGTAAGCGAAAAAACAGTAAGAAATCTAACTACGATGCAAATTGAGACAAGAGCCAAATACAAACCGAAAAAAAAAAGAGTCAGGATTTGCAAGAGGTTTTTCGATGCAATCCCGATCCAAAGCGAAAGTATATAGCCTATACCGCGGTGTACTAGATGCTCGAAGAAGCGGAAGGCGCGGGAGAGCGAATAATCTCTCGAGAAAGTGAAAGTAACACCCGATTATACACGTATATATACGTAAGTATATTCGTCATCGGTCCCGAGCTTTTCGATACCTCGTAATATATACGTAAATATGAGCACAGCAGTCGTTCATCCGTGTACCCGTGTCGCATAAAAATCCCATCCCCGCGGTGCATTGATAAACAAAATAAAAGACAAGGGTCACCGAGCCGTGCGCGCGTTTCCTCCTTCACCAAAAACACAATAGGATCAATGGGGGGAAAAAAAAATTACAAAGCACCATTTAAAAAAAAAAGGCCATCGAGCTATCCCGAAAACAAAAAATAAACTTCCGTTTTGAGTAAACGAGACAAAGCGAAGCGCATCTATACCTTGGGTTCATCAGAATAGCGTCGCGCCGCGTGATTTCCGCATATATACGCACGAAAAAGGCACGCCCCGCCGTCGCGTCGGCGACCACGGCCTTAAATAGAAAATGAAAATATATACTTACATGGCGGTGGAAGTGGAATATGCACTTGCTACAGGATCTCGCTCTAAGCGCGTCTGACAGACGCTTATTCTTTCTCCCTATACGCGTGTATACATCTATATATGTAGCTCCGTCACTGCACCCTCGCGGGTTGTATTTTGTGATCTCATAAATCCGGTGAGAGTCGCCTTTATAATAATGCGCTCGGAAAACCCGGAAGTCACGACGTCCCCGTCCGGGAAAGCCGATCTAGTTTGCTTGAAAAAGACTTGGCTTTTCGGATTTATTTTTCTGCCTCCGTTTGAATGCTTTACCTACACGCGCATGGTATATAAGTAAACATTTGGATTTGACGCGTGAATTGATGTTCCATCCGCACGTCACGCGGTGTGCACATTTTATTTCGATCGAAAATTCGCGCTACACATTAAATGTAAGATATATACATATTGGAACGGCCAAGGATGTTTACACAAGTAACAGGCACGTGTGCAATCGTGTCGCATTGAAGCAGCTAAAGTGCATTTTAGGGTGTCCGCATCGATTAGAATATAATATACTTACATACATTACATGACAGGTACTAAAGGAAAGAGGATGTATTTATATATATTAGAAAAAGCAAATATCCATAAGTTCAATTCGAGGTAACAAAAAAAAAAAAAAAAAAAAAAAAAAAAAACGAATTTTAGACGCCAACAGGTATTTTTAGCTGTTCAATCGTGTACTCGGAGGATACATCCACCACAACAGGGATACGGCAATCGCGTGACTCATCAGCTATTAAAACCACTAATCGCGACTTGACGATTAAATCGCGCATCACAATGAATCTATTGTGTGTAGCATCCATTGCAACGAGACCGAAAAAAAAGGGAGAGGTCTATTTTTGTATGCCTAAAGTCGTAGTCCGGTTTTAGAAAACCTTTCAGCTCTCTCGCCGTTTTGGATCTCTTTGGAGCGGCAGAGGAGCAAAAAAAAGAGAACGCGTTAAAATCCAAAACGCGCGTTCTTCAAAGTAATGCATCCATCAAACGGAAGTAGGTATAAGTACCTCCGTCATCCAAGTGCACGATGCAGGGGCGAAAAGGTAAAAAAAATCTTCAGAAACGTACATATATACATGTATATTTATAGGTACCACCACCCTACAAATGTGTATGCACACGGCACATTCTTTATAATTACGTCCCACTTTTCTCGTGCACGCGTTGCTGCAGCCCCTCTCTTTTCCTGTACGTATATAGCGAAATAATGGAGCAGCGAACGCGGGCGTCGGCGGCACCGCGCGAAATCGATTATTCGCCCGAATATGTACAAGAGACCTTAGCTCCTTTCCCTCTCGCTGCTGCTGAACGAGCCCCATTATTCCGATACTTGCTTTGCCACGAGAGAGAAAGAGAGAGCCGTGAGTGCTTATAAACAAAGAGCGAGAGACAGAGGGTCGTACTCTTTGGCATACTTTGTCGCTTCCTGGGGGCTGCCGCTGGCGATTAATGGGGAAAAAAGAGGGGGGGGGCGAGGGTATTAACGGTTGCACATAGCGAGTGAAAGGCGACAACAAAAGGTTCGTCGATTCCCTCGGGCGACCGGCGAAAGGAAAACTCGCGCCTCAAAAGCGATCGGCTGCGCTCCTTTTTTCCTCCCGGTGGGGTGCACACAATGCGCGCCTTATCTCTTTTTTTCACATCTCGCGAGTTGGTCGTCTTCGTTGTGCCCTTGGGGCTTTTCATTTTGAAATGACACTGAACGCAGCAACAGAGACAAAAAAGCTCGTTGATGTGAATAACATATAAGAGTCTTGGGTAAGAGAAAAGCTGCATTCACGCGGATTATAGGGTTTACAGTGGAATATAAAAGAGCGGTGCGTTAAAAATTCATCACTTATGGATGAATGAACGATGGAAGCAAAAATTACGTTAGAGTTACTTGCGGCTATATGCTTGGTATATTTTGTGCGTGCATCATCTAATCGCTTTGGCGAATGGGTTTCTTCAAGGTCGATCTAATACCTGGCGCATAAAAATACACAAGCGTTTCATGCTTTTACGCGGAAAAGTGGAACATTTCTTTGATAATATTACAGCAACGCGATTGTTTTCTTCCAACTATATATTAATATATTACTTTCGAGTGCAGTACGCGCTGCGTTTATGTGAAATTTCAACGCAAAGCAAAAAAGTAAAACGAACGTCTCCCGAAAAAGTGTGCAAGTAAGTATATATAATATATAATATATTATAGTCGAGTGTACCAGCAAGCAACTTACTTATTCGTTATTGATCCAATGTAAGCGAACATATATAAGTACTTTGAAGAAGAAAAAAAAATGAATCATCGTTCGTGCAGTTACTTTCTGTTTGTGCAAAGCGAAACATGCGCATGTACCTATACATATAAGTACATACATAGAGGTATAAGTATACACACAACGCAAAATTCCTGTCTCGCGACACGCTCCAAAAATCACCCACCCGCACAGATGATACCAAATATGTACGTGCAAAGGGGGACGACGACGAGAAACAAGCAGTCCCGCACGCGTGTGCCACATCTCGGGTAGTCTTTACCCCAGCAGTACCTTGCACTTGAAAAACTACCCCTGCTTCGTCATACGCTATACCACCCCCATGTATAGACTCCGAACGAAACAAAGGCAGACACGAAGGACGATCGTATGTCAGCACACAGGCACACATTTACGTAGGTGTCATACGGTGTAGGGTACCTTATATTATGTGCTTTGGGGTCCAGAGAACTCGTCTTTACCTTTTACGAAGGAAACTAAAAACAAGCGCAGCGCATCATCTACAAAGAAGAAAGAAAGTACACATAAATACTTAGGTACATGGCCCGCATAAGCCGTGCATTGACCCCCAAGTATGTGCGGTGGTATAAGCCGAAAAAGCGGAGGCGTACAGAGATTCCCTTTTCTCTCTTGCGCCGCCGGCGCGCCGAGAAGATGAGAAAGTGCATGTATAGGTATATACTTGTGAGGACATAAACCGTCGAGAGCTGCAAGAGCATCATATATATATACACACACACACACAGCATCAACGACAATAAAGGTTATGAGGCAATAAATACAAGCTCCTCCACCCTTGCTAGCTGGTGAAACACAACAGTCCCGTCAACAATGCTATGAATATTACTACACACTACAAAAAACTTACCCATTATCGGGCTAAACTGGGTGCAGCTGATGAGATGAGGGCCTCGTCGTCCGCTGGTTCAGGCTCCTTTGTAGCCGACATGCGTCCACCAGGGAGTAGATATAGGCACGCCGCGTCCTTCGTTGCAGCCGCTTGGCGGACGACTAAGCGTCGTTTTTGATGTTTTCCTCGACGCCCTCATCGATTCCCGAGGGTATTCGCACCTTTTATGTACACAAATAATACCGGCGATCACATATACCTATCGTGCGTATACTAGAAACCGCGTGCGCTGATTCTTCCCCCCCTGACTTTATGAGATTTGCGCAGAGGGGAAACGAGGCAGTACTATTTTACGGGATTGTGTTATCCGCGAACAACGAAGCTCGCGTACACGCGAGAGAATATCCCGCGAGCGAGCGACTGTCATCTCGTCGGCATGTGTCAGCTGCATAGTGCATACTCTGCACTCTTTGCGAGACTTTCGTTAAGCTTTGCTCACAATCTTCACACACAACGACCAAACCCCAGTAATGGTGTGAATTTTCAGTGGCTAATAATCATTAGATATTAATGTGGGGACAAGTACTCTTAATCGGTTATCGGAGCAATTTCGAATGATAATTATTTGGAAGGATGGTGGTTTTTGGCAGATTTACACACGGTCTCTGGTGTGTGTGTGCACACATGCAGACACAATTTAAAAATTGCCGCAACCTTTAAATCGAATATGTTCGATATATCGATAAGCAGATAGGCTCACACGCAGCGCGTAACTTTGAAACTCAAACTTATTGATTACTTACTGATACACATATAATTAATTAATTAATCGTGTTATCGATAGTTGTATTTTTTGCTCTGGTAAATCATCAGACACCTCTGATGTAAAATAGTATAGAAAATTGTTTAAATGATCCAGTAAAATAATTTCGTCTATAACGCGTATTTAACGCATTTGCTAGTCACATATATAAATAGCTATTTACATCAAGTATTCAAGTATTTTTATAAAAAATGATTATTAGGATAAATTTATTCTCCAACTTTCAATTTTTGTGTCAATTTAAACACGTACTCCATGAGTCTGCCATCTGGCATGATATACTTTCACGAGTAAGGAATGGTCGGTTGGATAGCTCCAGAACTGTATGTGTATACCCGTTGAAATCTCACGAGGTGGCGAAAATTGGAACCATCTTGATGGTGATACCATGTACAGAAAAAACCGATTTTTCAGAAATTTTTCAGAAAATTCAGATTTTTCTGAAATGTATGTTTCTTCACATAAAGTAATGGTTTCCGACGTATTTCATAAAACCATCGTAACGTTATACTTGTAAATTTCAACACGCGCAACCCTCGATTTTTATCAAAATAACGGCAAAAATCTATTTTTCCCAATACCCCCGATTCCGAGAATTCCAATTTTCACCACCTCACGGACATTCAACAATATCATTGGCGCTAGCGGTGTTGTTGCGCCGCAGTCAATAATTGCAAAATAAAAAGGTACACTGCACTAACGCTGCATGGTCATGCACACGAATATATTGCATACCTGCCATAGTTCATGTTTTGTTCGCAGGAATAGCACAGCAGCAGTAGTCGGGCGTAGACGCGCAGACCAAGCGCACAATCGCATCTTAGATACGTATATATTTATTATCTACTGAAATTGACAAGTAACAAGTATATCTTTCCTGTGGACGACTATACACACATCCGAGTCATCGTCGCTTTATCAACGCGCTCTTAAGGACACGAGTATTTATTGCAGATCGCAGTTATCCTCCGATCGTCTTTGCGGAAAAGGGTCTCCGCTTTCTACACCTATATCCGTCCATCACTGCAGGTGGGTTTGATTTTTTTTTTGTTTTTCCTGCACACTTGGTTCATTTTTCGTTTCCATGCAAAAGTTGAGAGTGCGAAAAGACCTGATACTCGAGACTTGCACACTTAACGGGAGAGAGAGAGAGAGAACCGGTTCTTTATGTTTTTTTTTTTTTTTGCTATCGATACTCTCGACCGTACAGAGACTTGTTTGCCAGTTCAGCTTTGTCATTGTGGTCGAAGCGTCATCGATGGCCGCTTGTTTGATTGTTGTTTTTTTTTCCTACCATCTCGATTTTTCTTAATCGCAAATACTTGAGTATAATATATGCGAATCCAACATGTCTGCCTATCTCCCCTCTGTATGTGTCTCTCCGTGAGACTTTTAATTTCTTATCACTTGTTTACTCCAGCGCGCTCGTGAGCAATTCCACAAAAAACTCCGGCGAAGAGTCTCGAAAAATTGAAAACAAAAACACAATTTCGCACTTTTGGGACACGAATATTTTTTTGTTTTGCACATGCTTCTAGAAGCGTGGAAAAATTGGTGAAGGAACGAGGCGTGGCACACACTTTTTTTTTAGCCTTTCAAAGTTGCAAGTTCTAAAAGTTTTTTTTAAGTGTTTAAAGATTTTGTCATCTCACAGTTGTTTGATTCGAAAATCACACAAATAACGCATTTCTTTATGCCACAAGCATCAAAACCAGAGAAAACTTTTTTTTGCCGAATCCCGTAGTGAAACATATTAATTTTTTAATTTTTTTGAGGTCGTCGCAAAAAACATTTACCTAGAAAACTCGATAAGGGTCGAAGAAAGTGTGCCACACGTTGCTCGATGTTCACGATTTTTATTATTCCATTATTCTGCGAAACAAACTCTTTGATGGAAATTTTTTTTTTTACGGAATTGCTAGTGTGTGAGTAACTACAATCTAGTTCATTAACATGACACATTATGCGAAAAGAGCATCATAGCTCTACATCGGTGGTTGCTTCATTGAGCAAAAAAGTCATACTTGTATGACACTCGCTCGCGGGTTCAGCTATAAAGATACTTTCACTCCGTAGCTTCAGCGAAATGCAGCTATTTACTTATCTGCAGAACCTACATAAAAGCTTTCTCTTTGATTTTGCATCGTTGACCGCGAGTCTCGTACTTTTTTTGCAGGATGTGAGTTTTTCCCCTTTTCCTTACACTCCTTTCCGTTTTTTTATATGGTACCAAAATGCTTTTCTAAATTATTTAGCTGCCTTGCAACAAATATATATTTTATACGCGCACGTATCGTTTTATCTGTTGCAATTATTGCCCACCACTCAAGCGTTACTCAAGACTACTTATGTATACTTAAATGCCGCGTTCGTAATTACACTGACTTTATACGTATTATATTTCGTCTTTGATAAGAGAAAAAAAAAAAAATGAAGGAACAAATTAATAATGATTTATGAAATCTTGACTTTTTATAACAGTGAAAAATTACTTTCAAAAAATCTATATTTAGTTACATGTAAACAGGTAAACGTTTTATCCCCTTCTCTTAAAGACAAAAAAATGGCAAAGAAAAAAAAAAACCTCTTGTCCTTGAATATGACAAAACCTGTACACTCATGCGTAAATCATGAATGGTAATAAATGTACGATGTAATTATTTCAGCGATTGCCTTTTCCTACGGGACCAACCAACTGATTCCTCGCTCGATTCCGAAAAGTAAGTTAATTTTCAATGTTCCATGAAAAAAAAAAAAAAAAAAAAAAAAAAAAAAAATCCTAACACACGCGGCACAGCGTAGAGTCAATTTCTCATTCCAGAGGGGCACGATGGTTCAGAAACCAAAAGTGTACGTGATCGGCGTGGGCATGACCAAGTTCGAGAAGCCCGGCCGCAGGGAGGACTTTGACTACCCCGACATGGCCAAGGAGGCGGTGACGAAGGCCCTCTCGGACGCCAAGATCCCTTACGCGGACGTGGACGCCGCGGTCGCCAGTTGGGTGTACGGGGACTCGGCCTCGGGCCAAAGGGCCCTCTACGAGGTAGGCCTGAGCGGCTGCCCGATTTACAACGTGAACAACAACTGCTCGAGCGGATCGACCGCCATCATGCTGGCCAAGCAGATCGTGGAGTCGGGGAACGCGAGCTGCGTCCTGGCCTTTGGCTTCGAGAAGATGGAGCGCGGCTCCCTCACCAGCAAGTTCATGGACCGGGCCAACCCCATGGACAAACACGTCGAGCTCATGGCTGACATTGCTGGTGAATTTACCCTCATTTCTTTTCGTTTGTTGTACGTTTCCAATGGTTGTAATCGCTCTTCTCGCAGGGATAAACCAGAGTCCCATCGCGGCTCAAATGTTCGGCAACGCTATGATCGAGCACATGCAGAAGTACGGCACGAGCCTCGAGCACTTTGCCAAAATCGCTTACAAAAACCACCTGCACTCGGTCAACAATCCCAATTCCCAGTTCCAAGAGAAGTACACCCTCGACCAGATCATGAAGTCGCCAAAGATATTTGGCCCATTGACGAAATTACAGTGCTGCCCTACGTCGGACGGCTCGGCCGCTGTACTCCTGGCCAACGAGGCATTCGTGAGGAAGCACGGACTGGAGAACCAAGCCGTCGAGATCGTGGGGATGGAGATGTCCTCCGATTTGCCAACCACCTTTTCCGAAAGAAGTTGCATGAACCTAGTCGGGTGCGTGTCATCAACCGCCAGATACTTTATCTCTTTTTTAAAGTACAACGCGTCGATGCCTATATAATCGATCAAGATAGTGATCGATCGCTGAACGATCCCAGGCTTAATCCAACGATCAAACTTACAATGTCCGCAGGTACGACATGACGAGGAACGCAGCGGAGAAGCTTTTCACGAACACCATGTACAGGCCGAGCGACGTCGACGTGATAGAGTTGCACGATTGTTTCTCGGCCAACGAGTTGATAACGTACGAGGCTCTGGGTCTGTGCGCGCCCGGCAAAGCCGCTGAGCTCATCGACTCCGGGAACAACACTTACGGCGGCAAATACGTCATCAATCCGAGCGGTGGTTTGATATCCAAGGGACATCCTCTCGGTGCCACGGGGCTGGCTCAGTGCACCGAGCTCTGTTGGCAGCTCAGAGGGGAGGCTGGCAAACGGCAGGTGCCCGGTGCAAAACTCGGTGCGTATTAAATGAGCCAGAACCACCGTAGTTTTTTTATTTTTTTATTCCATTATATCGAAGGTAGTGCAATTTTTCCTTTTTTGTAATAGCTCTGCAGCAGAACATCGGTTTGGGAGGAGCATCGGTGGTCGCTCTGTACCGTTTGGGCTTCCCGCGGAAGAGCACCTTCTATCGCAAGGAGGTAAAGGCCAAGGAGATGGAGTACTCGGCGAACCCAGACAGCTTCAAGGCCAACGTGCTCTTCAAGGCCCTGGAAATCGCTATGCAGGAAGACGAGGATAATCTCATCGAGAGGATGCGGGGTATTTACGGTTTCAAAGTGACCGACGGACCGGGAGGTTCGGTCGGTTATTGGGTGATCGACGCGAAAACTGGCAAAGGGAGCATCGAGTACAACGGCAAGGTGAAGCCCGACGTGGTTTTTACCATCAGCGATACCGACATCTTGGACTTTATTTCTGGTAAATTGAACCCGCAGAAGGCTTTCTTTATGGGCAAAGTCAAAATTCAGGGCAACATGGGGTTGGCCATGAAACTGCCGGACCTTCAACGACGAGCGGCCAAAAAGATCGCGCTCATTCGTGCAAAGTTGTAAATTTCGTTTAAGTTGATTTGTGAAACATTTTTGTACTCGAAACGGCTGACCTACCGATTGTGGATTTGAGATTATCAGTCAAAATGCAGGGGTTGAGATTACGAGCTCATATGCTTATACGTGATCAATTGAGTGTGGGTGGACTTGGATGTTAATCAAATTGAATGCAGATTTCAAAAGTATATTTGCTTATCGAATAACATTAGATGGTAGATAGCAAATGTATCGAAGATATATAGTGTCTTCTAATGATCTAATGGTCATACTAACACATCACTTTGGTGTTAGATGTACACAAGGGAAAGGGAAAATTATTTAAGGTCGAAAACTATATAATGTATGATATATATATATACGATACATAAAAACACACGGATGAATCGATTTTTTACACGATATTTTTTTAAATGGCATTGCTTGATAATGCTTATTGTTATGTATATTTGTAAGGTTTATTATGGTGTGCAATGTGCAAGAATACATTTTTAATAAAAATAATTGAAAAATTACTGTATGTACATTGTGTTTTAGCTCCCCATGCATGATGAGGCTTGTAATGAACAAAAAAAAAATAGGTTCTACATGGCATCCAACACGTCACGTGCCTTTCGATACATATAAGTACCCGAGTCGGGGTAAATTAAAGGCCTTATGGGGACAAATCTGTTTTTATTTTTTTTACGCCTAAAACGATTATAATTCTGTAAAAGCTGGCAAATAACGTGTTTTTGTGGGTATAACAGTATTGTAACTAATTTTTTTCCTAATCCAATCGTTACATGAAGCTTAAGACCATACTTTTAAAGTGATAAAACGCACATTTAACCTGTAAAAATCCCTGCCGCTGCTGCTTATACATATGTAGGTGTATAAACATGACTTTTGTAAAGGTTAAATGTGCGTTTTATCACTTTCACAGTATGATTTTAAGCTTCATGTAACGACTGAGTTGGGAAAAAAATTAGTTACAATACCTTTATTCCCTTAAAAATATGTTACGTGCCAGCTTTTACAGAATTATAATCGTTTGAGGCGTAAAAAAATAAAAACAGATTTGTCCCCATAAGGCCTTCAATATATCCCGACTCGGCTATACATATATATATGTATCGCGAAAGTCACGTGAAGTGTTGTGATCCCAATCCTTTAAAAGGCTGTGTCTAAAAAAAGCATGAGTAATATTGCAATTTAAAAAATGTGGCGTATTAAAATAAAAGCTTAAAATATATTTTCTAGTATCTTGAATTGTAACAGTTCTACGAGATCGGCACTGTTAATTCTCTGTTGCTTTAAACGATAAAACTAATCATTTTTATGGACGAGCAGAAATGCAGTTCACCGCTTTTCGTTTCGCTAAAGGTATTAATTAATAGATGTTGCCAGTTTATCGTGACTTAGGCGATATTCGATTGTACGCCATAAAATGTTGAACAATAGTTTTTAAGACTTCGAGTAAAAAAACGGTTTGTTTTTCGGAGGTTAACATACGTTAGAATCGTCAAAGAGCTAGAACAAGTGAACTAACAAAAATATTCGATTCGATGACAAAAGGTTACCTTGACAACTAAAAGAAGAATTGATGAATTACTTGTAGCTTTTGTAGCTCACCGTCAACGAAAAGCCTCTTCGCTTGTTCGTTCCGTGTCTTTCACATAAATGTGCCCCCCAGGGGGTCCAATGATCTCTGTGACACCACCCACGCATTGGGACTTATCTACCAATTCGCTAAAGTATAGCTTGTCGAAATATATATTTATATCGTTTTTTTTTTCGTTTCAATTACTCCACGTCTATTTTTTCAGTTGTACATTGACTTATTGACCAGTTTTGTTTGTTAGATATGCGAGTAATCTCTCATATTGAAATTATTAATAACTTCTTTGAATTTCTTTTGATTAGTAAATGAACAATAAAGATGTCATTAAAAACGCTGATGAATATAAAAATATAGAAAAATAAAATTGAAGTAAATGTTTTTAAAAGGCAAATTATGCCTACAGAGCAATGAAAAATCAGACAAATATGAAACTTAATCTACTTTAGAATAAACCACTGAAATGAATGTAATTACATTTTTTCGAAAAGAGTGAAAAATTTGCAACTCGTTAAAGAAAAATTAGCAAAACTAGATGTTCTTCAACCGAGACTACTTTGTTTTTTGACGAAAAGAAGTGAAGATCAAAACCCCCGCGACGACGACTCATGATAAGCTCGTCAATAATGGTTTAACGAAAAGTAACAGCATTTATTATGGTATGTTAAAGACTATAGCCTAGTCAGTTTTATCTTGGTAAGGACAATTATGAGTTAAAAACAATGAGATTAAAAAAGCTTTAATCCTACCTTATTAAATGCTCGAAAAATCATACTATGATTTCCTGGAATAAAACGGATGAAAAAAATATTTTATGCGATGTAAGACACAAGTATAGGTGCTTACTTTATTTTCAATAAGCAATTTTTACCCTCCAACTTGAGCCATTAAGTGATTAAATGTTTGCCACTGCGGGGCAATAAACTTTCAAACTCGATTGAGAGAATAATTTCGTACCCAGAGCGAAATGTTTTATCGCGAGACTAATGGTGGCAAAGCAGGACCCGAGGGGCTTTTTGTGCTTGCCCTGGTTGGATGCGCACCAGCCTATCAAAAACAGGAAATGTGGAAAAATAGGAAATGAGAAAAATAGGATTCGCCACATAAGCACCATCGCACCGCGGCTACCTTACGTCCCTCGAGCCGGAAAATAGCTCCGGAGACGATGGCACTTATCCGACAAAAACTACCATTCTATGAGGTAAAAAAAAAAGTAATGATTAGTATTACAGATGACTATTGTCTTTTAACGGCTGCTGTGAGAATAGTCGGTCTGTGTTGAAGGGGATTATAATTTTTTACTGGATAAACCATAACTGAGACCAGCTTATCGTCTCAATTAAACTATAATAGAACAATTTGAAGTACATTAAAAGTAGGAGAAAACCAATAAGCCTCACGTCTCGTTTTTGACACTAGCGGCGTTATCTTGAGTAAAAATATGTCTGTGATCCAAGATATAATTTTATTTTTTCTTCTCAGGTGGAGAAATGTACTGTTATCGTTAAAATTGACAAGCATACGAGTATATATTCAATTTTGAACGGCAGCATAAAGTTAGTTACTGATCCAACAAAATTCAAGTCAATTGATATTGTGACGTCAAAATGAGTGGATCCCCAAAAGCAACCATATTAATAGCTTTCATTTTAATATTACATATGGTGTTAGTCAGTGGTAAGTGATTTTTTTTAAATAATTAACAAAATTTTTGTTTACAATATTTCAGTCAGAACGTAACAAATTTGTTTGGTAGTTAAAAATTTTCAACGCAAAGTAGTTGAAATAAATCGTTCCAACCAGCCTTGCAAAGTTAGTAATTCTCATTAGAATATGTAATTAATAACCATCGTGGATATGAGTAACGTTATCTATTTTTTAACCCAAGGTTTGAGGAGAGTTTCCTACTTTGGAAATTAAACACAAAACCTCATTTGCAAGATATATACCAATGTTTTGAATAGAAAAAGTGGTTGCACCCACAGTATTATTTTTTTTTTTCCTCTTAACTATAACTAAGTTTTTTGTGTTTGGCTGCTGTTCGGAAATTAGATACTACGGTTCAAACTGTACCCCATATTCGGACACACATAATCCAGCAATTTACTATAGCTTACAAGTGCAAAGAAATGGTTATACTATGTAGTAAAATACAATAATAATTTGTTTTTTGCATTTGTTTAACAAATTAAAGCCATTAAAGTAAAATATAACTGTATATAAAGATCTGCCATAACCTCATTTTCTCAATTTTCACCACTGTCCGGATCATGGTCCCTACGTCGTATTGGGACCTATATTTGGACTATTTAGAAATGCATTGTCCGAATATAGGGGTTTTGAGACTGAATCTTTATAACTATTTTAAACAATGATCACACGGTTACAAAGAACTTTTTTTTTTTCAAGTGACAGAAAAATTACTTTATTATCTATATGTCAACCGTCTTTTTCGCAAAAACAGCTAATTTCTTTGTGAATTTAGAAATAGTGGATTACCTAAAATTATGTGTCCGAATAGAGGGTACTTTACCTTATAAAGTAAACTATTCATATGTTAACGAATAACATACTCCTGATTAATAAAAGACCTCGAATGTAGGTTTATGTTGAAAATCGAAAAAATCTGAATTTTAGAAATATATAAGTGATTGAAAATAAAATTAACTGAAATTGCTAAATGTTGTTCACCTTTAATTGCAGCTGAAAAGTCGAATCCAAAATGTTCCCATCAGAGTCGAGAGGAATGTAATAAAAAATGCAGTTTAGAATGCAAAATAGGACAATGTACCGCAAACAGGATTTCATATTTAGCACCATCTGGCGGGAGAAGCTTGTTACCCTTTGTGTCTACCAAATGCGAGTGTACAACCTGTAAAATTAAATAAATATGTTAATAGTGTGTCAAATAAGTATAAAGATACACCACAAACAGCTATTATGGTCCTGGTCTACCAATACACATATAAAGTTACTCAAATAAATGTATGAATTAAAACATAACTTTGGATTGATAAGCGAAAGGTATTTGATTTGTTATATTAAAACAATAATAATTAAAGTTTATCAATCGTCTCATTGAGGTAATTTTCTTAAGGGTACATAAAAAATTTGGCGTTTTTAAGTATAGAAATGTATAAATAATAATAAAAAATTTCAATGTTCAAGGAAAAAATATTTACTCTTAAACATGTTCACACTGAATTTTTTTCATTTGTTATACAATTGGTTGAGGCTGCTCACATTAATAATTATAGTAGAGGGTAGGACGCGTTTTTTCCTTCCCAAATATTAACTTTACTTTAACACTACGTTACAATGAATACAACAATGTGTCGTATGAGTTTTTAAAATAACGTCAAACCATCACGTCAAGCCTCTAATCACCATTTTTCTCACAAGACAGCGTACAAGTAATTAATTTTTTTTTTATTTTATTTTATTCTTTTTTTTTGTGATTATTCATCAACACAAATATGTTTTGTTATATTGTGGGTATTCACCGCAAATACATGCATCTGGCAGAACGGTGCATAAGTACACTAGTGAACGCTGTTACAAATAGTACTGAATTATCGTCGTTTTTTTTTTTAAATATTACATATTTATGAAAATGAATGGAAACTAGTAGTCAAATAAAATTTTGCTCGCTGTATTTCTCAAATGAAAGAAACAGTTGTATATCATCATCATCAGGTACTGATCAGTCAAAACAATGAAAAAGCTAGTGAGAATATTTCCTCTTTCAATAGTATAGTCTTTAAGACTACAACGAAGCTCGATTGACATGATAATCCTATTAATATATATATATAGGCCTCACACTTACTTATGACAAAAAAAGTTTCCATTGCGCCGTAAACTGTGGTAAATGTGTACGTACACGTACGTGCCATCGTTTAGAGAAAAAAAAATAAAATAAAATAACTCGCCATACAGGCAAGCCTCGTGTGCTCGTCTACCCTCTTCCCATATAGCGACGGCTCCTACGAAGAATCGTACTCCAGAGGTTCCTACGAAGAAACGTACTCCCCGAGCCTTTGAACGAAGAATAGCCTACGTCGATATATTCCAACGAAGAATCGTACGCGCAGATATTTTCCGACGAAGAATCGTACGCGCAGATATATTCCGACGAAGAATCGTACGCGCAAATATATTCCGACGAAAAATCGTACGCGCAGATATTTTCCGACGAAGAATCGTACGCGCAGATATTTTCCGACGAAGAATAGTACGCGCAGATATTTTCCGACGAAGAATCGTACGCGCAGATATTTTCCGACGAAGAATCGTACGCGCAGATATTTTCCGACGAAGAATAGTACGCGCAGATATTTTCCGACGAAGAATCGTACGCGCAGATATTTTCCGACGAAGAATCGTACGCGCAGATATTTTCCGACGAAGAATCGTACGCTCTGATATATTCCGACGAAAAAACGTACAGGCCACTTCTTTCCGACAAAGAATCGTACGTGCACCAATATACTGACGAATAATCGTACAGGCCACTACAATAACATTTACATGAAAAATACAATAAAAATAACTATGGTACCATTATCGTTATTTAGTCACATATTACCCAATAATATCACCCAATAACACAAGCGATAATCCCCACACAACTCAGTGCGCTTAACAGTCCCTTTATTTATTTAACATAAATTAAAAAACGCAAGCGCCAATCCCCACACAACCCGGGGCGCTTACTGGCCGCTTTGTTTATTAATTAAATAAATTAAATAACACGAGCGTTAATCCCCACACAATCCGGACCGTTTACTGGTCCATTCAATTATTTAAAACAAATTAAATAACACAATCACCAATCTCCACACAACCCAGATCGCTTATTGGTCCCTTTATTTATTTAAAATAAATTAAATAACACAAGCGCCAATCCCCACACAACTAAGTGCGCTTAACAGTCCCTTTATTTATTAAACATAAATTAAATAACACAAGCGCCAACCCCCACACAACCCGGGGCATTTACTGGTCCATTAATTTATTTAAAATAAATTAAATAACACAAGCGCCAATCCCCACACAACTCAGTGCGCTTAACAGTCCCTTTATTTATTTAAAATAAATTAAATAACACAAGTGCCAATCCCCACACAATGCGGACCGTTTACTGGTCCATTTATTTATTTAAAACAAATTAAATAAAACAAGCGCCAATCCCCACACAACCCAGAGCGCTTATTGGTCCCATTATTCATTTAACATAAATTAAATAACACAAGCGCCAATCGCCACACAACTCAGTGCGCTTAACAGTCCCTTTATTAATTTAACATAAATCAAATAACGCAAGCGCCAATCCCCACACAACCCGGGGCGCTTACTGGTCGCTTTGTTTATTAATTGAATAAATAAAATAACACAAGCGCCAATCCCCACACAACCTAGGGCGCTTACTGGCCGCTTTGTTTATAATTTGAATAAATAAAATAACACAAGCGCCAATCACCACACAACCCGGGGCGCTTACTGGCCGCTTTGTTTATTAATTGAAGAAATAAAATAACACAAGCGCCAATCCCCACACAACCCGGAGCACTTACTGGCCGCTTTGATAATTAAAATGATAAATAAAATAACACAAGCGCTAATCGCCACACAACTCAGTTCGCTTAACAGTCCCTTTATTTATTTAACATAAATTAAATAACACAAACGCCAATCACCACACAACCCGGAGCGCTTACTGACCGCTTTGTTTTTTAATTGAATAAATAAAATAACACAAGCGCCAATTCCCACACAACCCGGGGCGCTTACTGGCCGCTTTGTTTATCAATTGAATAAATAAAATAACACAAGCGCCAATCCCCACACAACCCGGAGCACTTACTGGCCGCTTTGATAATTAAAATGATAAATAAAATAACACAAGCGCTAATCGCCACACAACTTAGTTCGCTTAACAGTCCCTTTATTCATTTAACATAAATTAAATAACACAAGCGCCAATCCCCACACAACCTGGGGCATTTACTGGTCCATTTATTTATTTAAAATAAATTTAATAACACAATCACCAATCCCCACACAACCCAGATCGCTTACTGGTCCCTTTATTCATTTAACATGAATTAAATAACACAAGCGCCAATCCCTACACAACTCAGTGCGCTTAGCAGTCCCTTTATTTATTTAACATAAATTAAATAACACAAGTGCCAAACCTTACACAACCCGGGGCATTTACTGGTCACTGTTATAATCGATCAAATTTATTAAAGAACAACGCAAGTGCTTATCACCTGACTATCCAGAATTATTATTCAATGCTTTTTAATAATAATTAATGCTACTAGTAAGCGCCCTGGCTTATATAGTGATTATCGCTTGCCTTATTACTTTATTGATTGTAAAATAAGTATGCGACACGTAAGTGCTCTGGGTTGTGTGGTGATTGGCACTTGTGTAATTTAATTTATTTTAAATAAATAAAGGGACCAATAAGCGCTCTGGGTTGTGTGGGGATTGGCTCTTGTGTTATTTAATTTGTTTTAAATAAATGAATGGACCAGTAAACGGTCCGGATTGTGTGGGGATTGGCACTTGTGTTATTTAATTTATTTTAAATAAATAAAGGGACCAGTAAATGCCCCGGGTAGTGTGGGGATTGGCGCTTGTGTTATTTAATTTATTTTAAATAAATGAATGGACCAGTAAATGCCCCGGGTTGTGTAGGGATTGGCGCTTGTGTTATTTAATTTATGTTAAATAAATAAAGGGACCAATAAGCGCTCTGGGTTGTGTGGGGATTGGTAATTGTGTTATTTAATTTGTTTTAAATAATTGAATGGACCAGTCAACGGTCCGGATTGTGTGGGGATTGGTGCTTGTGTTATTTAATATATGTTAAATAAATAAAGGGACCAGGAAGCGTACTTAGTTGTGTGGGGATTGGCGCTTGTGTTATTGGGTGATATAATTGGGTAATATGTGTCTAAATAACGATAATGGTACCATAGTTATTTTTATTGTATTTTTCATGTAAATGTTATTGTAGTGGCCTGTACGATTATTCGTCAGTATATTGGTGCACGTACGATTCTTTGTCGGAAAGAAGTGGCCTGTACGATTCTTCGTCGAAATATATCTGCGCGTACGATTCTTCGTCGGAATATATCTGCGCGTACGATTCTTCGTCGGAAAATATCTGCGCGTACGATTCTTCGTCGGAATATATCTGCGTGTACTATTCTTCGTCGGAAAATATCTGCGTGTACGATTCTTCGTCGGAAAGAAGTGGCCTGTACGATTCTTCGTCGGAAAGGAGTGGCCTGTACGATTCTTCGCTGGAATATATCTGCGCGTACGATTCTTCGTTGGATATTTTGTGGAGTACGATTCTTCGTAGGAGCCGTCGATAGGTGCTCGTTTTTCGGCTAGTGCAAGCTGTGCAAGCGTCCCCTTTTATTTCCCTCCTGTGCGACAAAGCAGACACAAAGGCGCTTTCCGCGTATCCCCCTTTTACTGGCGTGACATACACATATACAGTTCAGGATTAAATTTTCAGGCACGTTGCTCGAGGCTCTCCCATCGCATGTGTCTGTCGCTGTAAGCACACGCTAAATTTACGCCAATTCTTGTTTATACAAATATGAACACTCTTTCTTACTCTACTTGTGACACGCGTTTATAAAAATCACTTTGAATTTTTCGGTAACTGTGACATTGTGAACCAACAAAAAGAGCACATCAGTCGATTGCAATTGATTTGCCAGTACTTCAAGAAAACGCACGGACGCGCAGTATACTCTTGATTTTAAGATGTATCAGAAAAACTTTATTAACACGTTTGGCGCTTATATGGCGCTTTTATTAAAAGTATATACTAAAATTGCGGAGTATTAGAAGATCAGTAGAAAAAAGCCTGGTTTTACCATTAAATTACCATTCCTGCGTTAAAAAAGCTCATGAAAAAATTGATTTGGATCACATTTTGATCGATCTTTGTCAAATTTAGTATATGTGCTATAAAATGGCACCATATAAGTATATACCAAAGGGTTGCGTGAGACAAGGTCTTATTCCTCTTTCGTCTTTGACCCACACCCCATCTGGCGTATGCTCAATCCATTGTTTTGGCCAACACTATAGGATATTGTTATTGTCAAGGTTCTATTGTCATTTCTCTCCTTTCCGCATTTGATGGTAACAAGAGCTCGATTAATCTATTATATGCTGCCTTGATTAACTGGTGATGATGAAGGACAGCCGTATAATTACGGATAGTGGCCATTTATCGATGCCTGCCACGAAAATAAGCACAGCACGGTCCAACGACAATACAAGCAAAATTAAAGTACTGATTAAAAAAAAATCATTGCTTACTACTTACGTTCCCACGGCAATATATCTTAATATCCAAACGACTCGATACTTAACTGTCAAAAACAGCCCTTTACCGCTACAACGAAAACAATCATTTCTATACCACGGATTAAAGCAGTGCTTTGCTGACTTTGAACAAACAAAAGTACAGTTTTTTATATGTTACAACGTACACGAATAGATCCAGAAATCAGTTGAAGAAAATTTCGGAGCAGGAGACGACAGCAGGTAAGTAGTCGCAGTAATTGAAAAAAGAAGCCCAACGCGCAGTCCATCTGTATAACTTTCTAGCAAAATATGTTTACAAGAAAGTTATTTATTTGTTTATTTCCTTTAATATTAATTCAATTATTACAGGCGTTCACAACAAGAAAATAAGCACTGATGCCCTCTTCTGAATTATAAATTAAATCAAACCTTTTAAACAATGCTTTGAAAAAATTTTTTTGTTTTTTTACAGTTTTTCTTCCCAATATTTTTGTGCACTCATCATTTTTTCGTAAATTAAACATGATTCTTTTAATTCTTTTTTATATACACACATTGTAGGGGGCGCTCTTTCAAAAATGTACCGCGCCGACACACACACACACAGGCTGTGAATATGATATATAGGTATTCCACACACGGTACGTGAAGCGAATGTTGAACCAATAAGCAAAGCTGCGGCGAGTGTCTCGCACAGTCGCACCCGGTCTGGCTGGGCTCGGTGGCTCCGTCGTCTCCGGTGATTCTGGTTTGGCTTAGTTTCTCGCTGCTAGCCGAACTCAGCACTGCACGTTAGTTCGCTCCGTTTTTCATTACATGCATGCAAGTGCACCCTCTACACGCGTGTGTAGTTTGCCGTCTGCTTTCTCGCGTCTTTACGCAGAAGCGAACCGGACCTCTCTCGACAAGACGCTTTATACATCTCGTCCCTTATTCCACGTGTTCGTGTTAACCGTTAAAAACAGGCTCGAGGACATGTCCATGTAGTTGCACAGTGTGTTTTGCCTATATACAATACAAATCAGAACTGCTGTTCGCTCCGATATATATTATTTTGGACCAGCATCGCAGAGTGGGGTCTAGATTGTGTTCTCTGCGCGTCGTTTTGCAACCGACCGACCGATTGTCAGGCATTTGCGAGGTAAGTTTGATTATATGCGCCACAAGTTATACGTGTTCTCTTTTACTCACTTTCTCTCTCCCCTTATTTTGTGGATTTCTTTAGCGGTTAATGATTGTAAAAGTAAGAAAATCAGAGAGTGAGACGTGTGTTATTGTGAATTGTGAGTGTTGAGGGTATATACGATGGCGACGGTGTTTTTCAGAATCACTAAGTATACCTCTACCACTTGATGATGCTGCAGAGCCCCGTTAGTCCCCCGAAATTTGCGGTACGAAATCAACAATGACCTATAACCTTCAAATAGGGAGTTGCGTCGCGTTTAATCGGTGTTTGTGTATTTACGTTGACTGTTTACGGCAGGTACGATTGAGCGACACTACAAATATTTAAATAAGTTATTGTATACTTATGCCATGACTGAAGGATTAATGCAGTGTTGTAGATGGTTTTTTTTATTTTTATTTTTTGTTGTTGTTGATTCTTTAAATCCAGTAAATCGATGATTCGTTGTTTCTTCTTGTTTGCTTGACAATTTTAATGAACTTGAAAGCGATCAAGATGCGTATTAAGAAAGGGAGGGAAGGTGCATTGAGAAAAAAAATGTTAACTTCATTAATTTAGTTTGTCGCGTTGATTATCACAAAGTATTGGACTGTACGCATTTTTTTTCAATAAACTAAACTTGACTAAGTTCTAGAGAAGTGCGTCACGAATGTAAAAAGTTCATGATAATAATCGGGATGCATTTACTCACCCCTCCAACTTTGACGAATTTCTATAGAAATTTCATTTATATAAATACTTACACAGAACATTTTAAGTCTTATATTTTTTGACAATCTTTGTGACATGACAGATTTTTTTTATCCAAAATTGAAATTATAAAGCACTATAGTTTACCTAAGATATTTCTCCATAGTGGCATAACAAAAAAAAGAGTAAGTATGTATTATATTATAGTATAGGTACTGTTGTACTGTCATGATGATTAAACATCAATTACTAAAATTCATCATACACTGTCTGTACAGTCTACACTTGGTCTAAGTTTGGTTTTGATGATGAAATTGTACATTAGTTTCATACGATCTAACGTTTACATAAGTATACTATACCTAAAGCATTAACGCTTACTTTTTTAATTTTCTTAGAATGTTGAGCTCATATTTCCGGTGCTGATAAAACTTTATTGATAAACATTAAAAAAAAAAAAAAAAAAAAAAAAAAAAAAAAAAAAAAAGCAGTGGTTGTATGAAAATATAATTTTTACACTAAAGTGTAATAAAGTCTATTTTTACACCTAAAGTGTCGAAAAAATTACAAAATAAGAGTTGAGAAATTAAATCTATACTGTTTTGGAACATAAAAATACTAAGTGTATACCTATATTAAACAGCTGCTTTGCGTTTTAAAATGTCTCAAATGGGTATACACGCAAATTCCGAATTATATCCCGTTGCTTCATGTACACTAAAGGGACATATATTCGCGGACTAGCTTCGGACCGAAATCAATCACACCAGACGTCAGCGACACTCAACGCGCGTAGCCGCCGCTAAGCTAGTCCCCGAATATATGTCCCTTTAGTGTACATACTTAATAGATACGTGAGTGCTGAGAATTTCAAATCAAAGCTAAAGAATAATTTTTATATCGAATTTGTGGACACTTTTTTTTATGTACACCAATGTACAAAACATTAACACAAATTTTTTCCTCAAAATATAAAAATAAGTTCGCACGCGCGTGACTCAACATTTACATTATCCCGCCTGCGTCTTGGATTCACTATCTGTATATTACACACGCTTAAAAATTCAACAGACGGAAATCCGTGAAATATATGAAAGCCATTAGAGTTGACAATTAAAAACTCGTTTGGAACGTCGCGCATGAGTCATCCCACGGATATTTTTATCCACGCGTCTTTTCCCATCTTCTCTTTCTGTTTTTCCTTCAAAAAATAAAAAGTAAAAGCAAAAAGGCCATCAATACCCATCAAAATACTTACTCACCTCGCTTGTACGCATGTATTGCTCTACACATCGTTGGCTCGTCCGAAAAAAAAAGCACGACTTGCTGCTAGGTATACAAAAAGCATGTCTCCTCGAACTCAAACAAAGGTCAGCTCGATTCGCTTAAACCCTACTAAAGGATTATACTTAACTTGGGCAATAAATTACTTTAAATCCTGAATAACGTACTTAAAAGACGATTCAAAATATGTTTCAACGGTTTGTCAATATTGTTTGTCTTCGCAGTGGGTCTTTGGTCCAAGGTTCGACGAGCCGTGCTTTTTTTTCGTTAAGACCCACCATGATTTTTAATTTTTTGCATATTCACACGGACGATTGGTCGTCATTTGCAATGCCAAAGTTATAATCTCGACATATTGTACATACAATTACATTCTTCGCTCTGCCATCAGTAGCATGGAATGAACGCCGAGAAGAAGGTGTAGTATACCTATGGTATAGGGAAAAACAGAAAAAGAAAAAAATCACATTAAAGCCGGCTCGCAGCTGGTAGCTTTATAATAATATACTTATGTACATCGTGCTCCTTGATTCTCTTGTGGAGGCACTGCAGTACCAGCAGCCCAACCAACTAAACCGTCCAGAAGGACAAGGAAGAGTCGGGGACGAGTGAAGGGATCGGGGGGGAAGAGAGAATCGTGACCGTGTGCACATACATCTCGGTGCAGTACTCTAGAGAGAGAAGCTGAGAAGAATCAAGGAATGTGCGCGGGGCAATTCGTGTGCACAGAGAGTGCCGCGTGGTATATATATATACATGATACTTTAGGGTACTACATATATATTATACTTACCTTCTGGACTCGTTTTTTCGTTGTCGTCGCCAGCTTTTGTATCAATTTATACGTACATTTAAACAGCACGTGCTTGGTTACACCAAATTTTCGTTCCCATCGGAAAAAAAAAAAATCTATTGTCGAGTCTCTCGTATATTATACGGACACCTAATCAATTGCCATATATAAACGTGATTGCCAACAGGACGAGCAATAAAAGATCTTTGCTCTTGATTAAAAGTTCGAGCCCCCCTCTTCCATTTACCATAGTAAACCCACATTTATTAAAAAGCTCGAGAACATGATAAACAAATACCCTACTCATTCTGCACACTTGAAATTTTTTTCAATTTCATTGCCAAATGTTTGCATCCCGTAACAATCATCTATTCACCTTGTAAATCGATTACGCATTGTTAATTTAATTTATTTACACACCCATAAGTCTTTTGCTTTTAAAAAATTATTCCAGTTCGGCGCGTAATGTTGCGTCGTGCTTGGGTATACGAAAAAAGATGCTTCTCTTCGCACATCTACTACTTACCATCAACAACTGCGGTGTTATTGTGTGTAAGCAATTTAAAGAGTACACGTATAATATACCTCCTCCCACGAAAATTCCAACGCGTAACAAAACAGGCCACTTTTCGTGTCGCCTGTACTTGCATCTATTTTTTTTTTTTTTTTTTTTTTTTTGTTTCCCTCCCTTTCTTTTGATTCGTCTGTGTACATATTACGCGACGTACACACATACAGACTTACGCCAGAGGCACCTCACCACTTCCATTCTTGATGCTTTGGAAGGGGATCCCGTAAAGCTTGTGTGATCGCCATCTGCCGCGGCAACACATGCGTACATACCTACATAGCTACTTCGGCTTCTTCTATACTTACATACCTACTTATGTACCCTCTTTTTTCCGCCGCGTAATTTTTTTTTTGTTCTCGTCGCCGCTTGCCCTCCTTTCTCGTTTTCCTTACCTCTTCTCTCTCCTCCTTAAGTATATTACCTACTGCTCGCGTGCACGCTCTCCTGCTGCTTCTGCTCCACTGTTGCGGTCTTGTCTCCCCCCCCCTCCGCGAGAATTGTTCGTTTAAGCGAGAAAAGTGGTTAAATTTTTTTTTTTTTTTTCCTTCTCCCTTTGGCTCTCGCCGATCGATTTACGCACAGAAATTTTGTACCTCGATCGGGGCATACAGACTTTGGTGTTTTGAGCTGGAGTTCCTTTGGTTGTATTCCTTCGTTTCGTGCAATGGAAATTAAAAATAAAAAACCTCTTTGGCCGAAAAAAACGAATCCTGGAGACGCGAGCCTCGAGATACAGCCGAAAAGGTTCTTTTGCGAGAAAAAAAAAGGATACATCTACTCTGCACCACGGAGATATAAACTGGCTGATACCTTCGTGACGTCAATAGCGTAACACTTTTGGCACCGTGTCGTCACGCACGTGCGATTTTTGAAGCCCGCAATGCCTATATACATACTTACAGAGAGAGAGAGAGAGTCCTGTCGTGTATATACTTACATTACAGTATCATTATCGTCTTTGGTTTCAAACGAGAGAGCCGCAGCCGCGGAGACAAAGGGATCCGCGCGAGCAAATCAATTTCGAAAACTTTCTCCTCCGGGCCTTTTTTTTCGGATCGGCCGATTGTTCGCCCTTTCGTGAAATTTCTTTTTTTTTTTATCGCCTCCACTTACTTATATTCTACTCGATACAGAGAACAAGATAATTATGCCTTACAGCATTTACGTCTCTTCCTACACTTGAAACAGGTAAATGCATCCCAGTAAAGCTCCAATTTATCGCTGCACAAAAACTAATATGAACATTCACAAGCTTCTGTTGCAGTTAAATCGTGAAAGGAAAAAAAAAAAAAAAAAAAAACAATAGTAACTCATCTTTTTTCATTGTTAAATCAATCCCCCCCAATAACCTCATCCTCCTCTCTGTCTCTCTTTCGATATATTTTATTTGGCTACCTCTCACCACTCGTAGCTCCCAAAATTTCAGTGTGCAGCGGTGAGGAGAAAATATATATAAATAACAAATCGAGATTATAAAATAAATGCGCGAGGACGAAAGGGAAGCATCCTATCTTCATCTCCTCCATCCCTGTACAACATACACACACACCTATACTCCCAGGTATACCTATATATTACGTGCTCGCTTGACTGCCCCTCGGATACTTGTATTTTAAGCACACACAACAAAACACTCTGCTCACACGTATGTACATATACAGTACTTTCTCTGCCTCGTACTCTGCTTGCTCATGGCGTCGCTGCATCCATAGCTGCAGCATCAGCAGTTCGGTTTGCACACTTCCTTTATCTACTCGCCCATATATACATTATTCCTCCTCGTCCTGCTGATGTGTATACAACATATATGTATATGTTTATGTACACGCTCTCTGTTCTCTCCTTGTGTTGCTTGCACGGGCTTCTCCGTCCGCGCGAGCGAGCCAGTCTCGGTATATCCTTTTTATCCTCTTCTCCTTGCGCCCATGCATACCTCCTTTCTTCGCCTCCGTCTGACTGAGCCACAATACCAGCCACCATGACGCTTTAAAAGGCCCGCACGTCCTTCCTTCTCACATATATACATACAGGTGATACACACACCGCGACAACAACAACAACTTGTTGATGTGTGCTTCTTCTCTCCTTTTAATTCGTATATATATACGTACATAAATAAGCCCGCAGGCTGAGGTTACGGCAGCTATACAGCTACCGATGTTTTGTAGCCCCCATCCGATCGCTGCTCCGTATACGAATTATTTCTCCGGTGGAACTAGGGAACGGAAAATAAAAAAGATATTATCAATGGCACTATAAGGATGTCCGCTCGATTAGCCATTTTCGATCATTTGAACGGACGTTTCCGCGTTTCAGTGATCGATCGGTCAATTTTCCCAAAAATCCGTGCTCCCTATGTATATAATATATATAGCACAGCCAAGAGGTTACGCGCTCAAATTTCAGAGATCTTCGACGAAATCGTCCCTTCGCCCATGCAGTGAATTTGACACCCGCGTGTTTTTAGAGCTTATATTATATGAGCACCAGCATTTTACAGATAATATATATGTCTATATATGTTTATATCTACGCGTGGACGCATCGATGTATGTCTGCTACGAAAATGAGCACAGCAAAAATTGTCCAACGACAATAAGCGCGACTAAAAGGATGGTAAAAAGTATTGCTTGCCAAATTATACGAACGGTTATTAGTACACCTTTTTAAAACTCATAGAAGGGCGCTCTTTTTTTTTTTTTTTTTTTTTAGTGATACCGAAGTGATACTATCAATTTTCTTATCGTGAATAATAATTTCCAGGTATTTCAAGGATATAGCCCCCCCCCTCCTCCCCAAGTAAAGGTTATTCGTATTTCCGCATTAAAAATCTCAAAATTAAAATTTGTTAATATAATTTACTGTAGTTATTGTAATATCGGATTTTACATTATGTACGAGTCGCTTTAGATGTGTCGAAGCAACGAACTGCGATTAAACTCGTGGTAGACTCGAAAGACGTCCCAGTCTTAGTCGTAATATGGCATGAAAAGCTGTAATTTTATTCCCCGTCGTAACAAGTCATGTAGTTTCTGGAGCTGTGCTTATTTTCGCCGTAACCTTTGAGCGGCACTTGTTTTCGCGCAAGCCCGAGCTGTGCTTATTTTCGTAACTGTCGTTGACGTATGCGTGCCCGTGTTCGGAGTTGCACAATATTGTTGCACTGTCCATGTGGCAAACGGCCGAAGTTAGAGGAGAGGAAGAAAAACGCACGCCGACCCTACGTTTAACAACGGGTCGAACACGGTCCAGTTTCGAGCGATAGCTAGCGATCGATCAGCGCGTCTATCTGATCTGTTTTGGCTGTTTGCGTAGGTACCTGGGTATAATAGAATTTAAGTAAAAATAGTTAACGAAAGTCAACGAGAGTCTATTTTTTTTTTTTTTTTTTCTTTGATAATCGAGTTTTTGCGTGTACGCACTCTTCAATCTGGTTAAACAATCGCTGTGTGCTCTGTACACGTGCATGTACGCTCTATGTGATAACAGAATTGAAATTTTTTTTTTATGGCTCTTCGAATGAGATTAATGGGAGCTTGGTTGGGCATTGGAGGTGTAGGTAGGTTACGTAGGTTACACACGAGCGCACTCCAATGTTATTGGCATATTGGGTTTTCGTGCGTGTCTTAATTTGTTATTTAATTATTTTGTACCCAGCTGTGCGCCTGCAAAGTTTAGAGAGTGAATTCACGATACTATAAAAATTAAAAAAAAAAAAAATTACTTTGTTCATTATTTACAGCTAACAATGTCGTTTCGTTGCATTGTCTTAGTGTTCGTAAACTGCATCATTTACTAACGTACCTGTTAGTTTGTTTTTAATAATATTTCAAATATGGTTTTTATTGATATTTCCGTACTTACATCACTTACACTAGAATAACCTGCAGCAGCTTAGAGCGAACAAAAAAAAATGGGAAACATGACCACATGAAAGGTTTGAGAAAATCCCATTTTTCAATATGTTGCCGTCATGTTCTGCCTGACTCGTACAAACTCAAGACAATAAAATACCCTTTATCTTTGTCTTTCCATCGGTTGAAATATCTTTTCTCTACTTATCTCTTTCGCTGGTTTCCGGTTATACAACTCATGCAGGTACCTTATGCAGTCGATAGTCATGTATACCCACATGCTATATATTTCGGTACATGTACAATACATTTTTCTCGATGTATTTTAGTTTTTATCATCGTTAGACGAACCATGATGTACAGCTTGGAAATTTATCGATTTTTCGTATTTTATTAAACATTAATTACAGATATTTATAAGCGTCAAGCTTATAAAAATTTGTACCTTATAACTTTATTTTGTAATATTCTATTAGTGTAATGTTGTATTGGGTGGGTGTCTTTTGTAAGAAAAGTGTCATTTTTTAATTTAAAAAAAGTTTTGAAGTCTTTAGTTAATGACTTGATAAAAACAGTATCATTATTTTCCAAGTACGATTTGTCATACGTAACTATAACTTACGAAGGTCAAAATTCCAAAAAGTTATATCTATATTTAATCTCTTATCACTGTACGTTATTTTATAATTTTGACCCATCGTAAATTAGTCATTGATAACGAGTTGTATTCAAACAAAAAAATTCTATTTACGTCAAGTCGTTAATTAATAAGTTACAATTTGTGTTCCATTCGGAATTTTTACTTTTTTTGAGTGGGAAAAAATCACTCATTTCATAATTGTTCAACGAAAATTAAAATAAGCAAATTATTTGATTGTCGATAAAGTTTTTAAATTGATTAGCTTTAATACTATACAGTCTACCCAACTAAAGTTGTGTTATAAACATCTATTCAAATGACTTACCCTTGATAAATCACGTGACTACTGGCTAAGCTGAGCCAAATAACAAAGGTTTTATAATGTGCCTCATGAATCTATTAATTTTATACAAGTTGAAAAAATCATTTGAAACATGAGTTGAAAATTCAAATTATTGAATTACCGTTGATCGTTTGATAGAATCTTTATGCAAAATATGCGGTCAAAAATATATCGGCTGGTTTGTATTATGTCTATTAATTTGAGGAATAAACAACATGAAAAAGTTTCCGATGCTGATAATTTTTAGTTGATTTTAGTATATTAGTATACGTACTAACCAATGCATTTTGCCTACAACTTCTGCTTAATGCTTGAATTTTATTTTCATATAAGTACTCGAACCCCCTAAAGGTCTCAACTATTTTTCATAGAAATTTATCTGATTGTTGTTCTTCTCAAACAACAAAAAAACTAAATTTATATGCTCTCTTGTAAACACACAAACTTTCTTCATCAGATATCATATATCTTTCAATAGGTCAACAATCAATGTGAGTCTATATAATTTATTCTCTGACAGTAGCAACTTTTCACTACAGAAAACTATGGAAGATAATACTGCGATGAACGAAGGAATCGTAGAAACTCAAATCGAACAAGGTAAACTCAAACGTATTTAACATAATGTGAATGTGACTTAGAAATTATATATTATTTATGGTTTTATCAACAATATGTTCAAAATTCTCAAACTTTTCAAGTACTCCAAGATTCGTCGAGTTTCTAAACTTGAAAAATAAAAATAATTAGGTATATGTCTGTATATCGTTATTGTTATCAAGATAGAACCTAATTAGCATTAAATGATGTATTAAATCAACAATAAAATGTGTTATGTATATAATTGAGATCTTAAAAGATTCTTCAATTTAGTGTGCATTTCGTAGCTAATTTTTTTAGACTAGAGAAAAGACAGGAAATTCAATATATTTGATATTACCCTAAATTATAGTTAGAATTTACTCCAAGTTAAAGTAATAAGTATCATTTTGCGGAAATATGTGCTTTCTGCATTGAGAAAAACAAGGAATCTCGAGCTCGACGAATCTTCGTTCTTTGCGCGTATGCGTATTGTCATATCCTCCTTAGAACTACTTGATTGTGCTACTTAAATCCAAAATTTCATAAACAAATTAATTTTTTTATTTGTTATTTTCATTCGACTGTTCAGGTTCGGAAAATCCTTCTAATGATTCTCAGTGTGAGGTAGACATTGCCGTTTCCAGTGGGTCGAATAAAACACAATTCATTAAAAGAAAAGTAAAAGGACGGACAAATTCGCCAAAAGAGTCGAGTCCGTCCAAAAAAATCAAGAAGAAACAACGGATACGTGCGGGTGAAACGATTGATAAGATGTCAAAAAAAGCACACGCAGAGGGAAAGGCTGGTATAGGGAGAAAAGGGCCTTTCAAAGCCAGAGAAATGAAATCGTGCTCAGACTCTTGTCGTTACGTTTGCAAACGCAAAATCTCAGACGACGATCGACTAAAGGCTTTTAACGCTTTCTGGGCTTTAGCCGATAAAAGAAACCAATGGCAGTGCATCAACAATTGGGTCACTTTAAAGAAGTCTAATGGCAACACGAGTGACGAAGAATTGGGAATACAACATAAACTATACCATGACTTTCGATTGCCTTCAGCTGATGGATACGTCTCCGTCTGCCAGACCATGTTTACAAAAACTTTAGGTATTTTTCACACGATCTCATAATGCATTATTGTGACCATTCAATTTCTGAAAAACGAAATACTTAAGTCATAAAGTTTTACAATCACGTTGCAAGCGCGTGCCACACACACATTTGGCATTTCTGGGTGTGTGTAATGAATATTTCCAGTGAGTAGGGCGTAAAACGTGATTTCACGTTCTTAGAAAATCCTTGCGCACCAGTCGGCAAATAGTAGCTTATATAAATTTCCGGAAGTTCTAATCATGCAAACGGTTAAAGTTAAGTTTTAAAAAGATTTAGATTTCGATGGCCCGTGAGCGTGAAATTGCGTTTTGTGTCTTAATTACATCATTGCAGAGAACATTGCATGACATTGGATCTTACAATAAAAAAGAAAACGTGTTACGAAGAGTGTTTAATTTTTTTTTTTTTTTTTTTTTATTATTATCATATAGACATTTCCTACCAGTGGATCCGAACAGCTAAAAAAAAGCAGTCCGAGTCTGATTGTACTGGCATCATTAGTAAGGACATGCGAGGAAAGCATGACAATAGGCCCTTCAAATATCCGGAAGAATTAAAGAATAAGGCTCGAGACCACATGCGCAGTTTCCTTTCGACAAACTCGCAAGATTTCCCCGAAAGTGACCAAAAAAAAAATTTGGAGGGCCAGTCCTTGGCATCAATGTACAGAATGTACGTTAAAGAAGTGGGAACCGGAGTTGATGATTCTTTGCTTCTCAGTTATAACATGTACTCGAAGATATTCAATGATGAGTTCAGCAACCCTTTTGTCAAGACCTAATAAGATCTGTAAGTTATCATAATTTTTTTTTTTTTTTTATATATAAATTAATAGTATATTTCGCACCAAAAAACATCACCGAATAGTTAAACAACAGAGTCCTCTATCTACGTATACTTTTATTAATCGACATCTCTTTCCTTTCTCTCGACTTATCTCTGTCACTGGTTTCCGGTTACGCGACTCACGCAAGTACTTTGTACACACGTATTTTATAGTAATATCTTTTTCCATTCGCACGCAGAATTTAAATATTAATCATAAAATCTCTTCAACACACAATGAGAATTAATAATATGCAACAAATCTACTCGTTAATATTCAAGCCAGGTGTCATATGAGCTAAATAATTTGTTTTCAGCACGCATAGAACGTCGACGCAGCGTCAAGTGAGACCACTGACAAGTTGAATCATCTTAAACATGGCCGTACCGTCTTTATCTTCAGTAACGAAACATTTTTTTTTTTTCTGTACACAGGTCAAATTAAAGTATGATCTAGTGTAAACAATCATTTGACAAAAAAAGTCGTATCATTTTACTTCGGTGTCACGTTCAGAGAACGTCTGGTTATCAAACTCGAAACAGCAATATCATCGTCGTGCTCTCGTCGAACCAAAAGCTTGTACGAATATTGATACAACACATCTCAATCACTTAACGAATCGGTTTCATGTCTATAGTACAAACGAAATACAAAAAAAAAAAAAAAAAAAAAAAAAAAAAAAAAAAAAAAAACAGACTAGTTTGGACGCATTGTGCGATAAGCTTTCTCTGTATAATACTCGATAGTTCATTCTTGGACACCTTCATTGTGCCACTCGTCTATTTATTAACATTTAATGCATGCATACTCACCTTTGCTATTTTATATGTGCTTACAAAGGTAGAGAGCAGAAGCGTTTCGAAATATATTACTAAGAAAATTTTGAAAAACAAATGTTGCAAATGTTTAGTATTTAAAAACGATTTTGATTGTATTGACTTGCATACCTAATTGAGATTATACTGGGAAAAGTCTTCTCATAAAAATAACTAAATATATTTTTAGAGTAAAAATATACCGAATAAAAAAAAAAAATGCATGCGCGTAATCAAAGTTAATACGGTTAATACTACTATTATATTATGTATTAAGTTTTCTTGAAAAAAACAATCATAAAAAAAAATTTTTTTCAGTGGACAAAGTTAAAGATGATACTAAAATATATAGTATTACAGGAATAATTATAAAATTAGACTGCGTGTAAGTTGCGAATCGTTACAGATACCGATGTAAAATTTACGTATATTTTTTTTTGTTTTTTTTTTCATTCAAAACGAGATTTACATAATTGTTTAAAAATACTACAGAAACAGTCTGCAAAAATATAATGACTAATTTAATAATCTATCGATGTACGAAACTTACGTATTGTTTTTATTCTCTCTATACAATCATTCTTAAAAAAATTTATGTTATACTAGTTGAATGTTTCGAATGTCAATATTCGAATGAGTATAAAATATAATGTTCATCACAATCATTTTCAAAATATAGATTAATGAAAAACCAAATAATTGATTTCCATCGAAAAATGTACCCACTTTCATATAAGTACACATTTTCATCGGCACTATTTCTCCGTTATCGAAGTTTTTAATCGACTTCTTTCACGTAGACCTTTATCTTTCTTGACAATTGATTGTTGTTGTTGTCGAATTATACGACGCACAGTATAACACGTATATAATTGTACAGCCCATCGCGCAGCAAACCCGTCGATGAAATCGTTATACAATCAGTGGTTTAAAACTCAACGAGATACATCGCATCGCTAACTGTACCCCGACATACGTGCATCTGTCGGTAAATTAAATTCAACGCTTTATCGCTCCATAAATTGTTATATAATAATTACTTCGTCCATCTACACTGTTGGTATTACAGTCTCGTAAACAATATGCACTTATACAGACACTGTATGTTATCGTCGTATACTCGCCGTCGCAAATTAATAAACCGTGCTCGTGCGCTCCTCAAACGCGTACATCGCCTATAATCTTCTTGAACTTGCGTTCGAACCTTTCTTCTTGCTGCACTTGTTGTCGAGTAACGCTCACTTATCTTTAACAACGAATCTATTGGACTCGAAATTTTTTCACGATTTCGAGAATAAGAAAAAAAGATTCCGTACGAGGCACACGACCATAAAACGCGTTGTCTCCGATTAAAAACTCAAAACGCGTCCCTTCCGATGGGCACGAGGCGTGCGCTAGTCATAAAAAACAGCAGCTTACAAGAAGACGTGCGCACAAAGGAAATGTAACTCCTCATCCACACGTGTTACACGGTGATGGCACTTTGGCCTTGGGCCGCATTTTCGTAGATGGTCCCCCGTTTCTTCGGCACGTACGCGCCGATTTTCGAAAGGTTCACGGCCCAACTTTTTTCGACTGGATAATTGGATACATTATTTTTTACCATCCGCGTTGAGAAACCGAGCGATTCTTTGTACCGTTTAATATAATATATTTGCGCAATCGCCGAGCGAATTTCAAGTATCGCGTAGAGCGGCTACATTGCATCACCGATTTTCTCAATGCGAAGGGAGCGAGCGTTTTGCTTTACGTAAATACCTTTTCAATGCAAGTCGCGCGTGCACGTAATTTCGTATCGTGAAAAAAAACTCTGGTATCCTTTTTTTTTCGTGTTTTCATCAACATTCAGCCATCAATCATTCGTGCGGCGCTTGTACTTGCCGTTGTTATCGTTTTCGTCGGAAAAAGTGTATTTTTGTTGGCCTCTCCCAGGATCAAACGAACCGATTTTTACAATCCGTCCCAAGCACGAAAAACACCCACAAACACAGGAACGTACAACATAAACAACGTACGTAGTTCTACATTCGTGCACGAGGGGGGAGCTAAAGCAGGTCTGGTTTTTTTTGCTTTTCCACGTTGTTGAACCCTTTTCTTGAAAAAAAAAAAAAAAAAAAAAAAAATCTCGCCTCAACCCAAGACTCGCTGGCATGAGAATGCCCCATTGAAATTCCTTTCTCACATCATTATTTTATACACCGAAATTCTAGGGTTCGTTGCATTGTAATATACGCGCGTCACGTCCATCACGCCTTAATGAGCTCGTCTTGTTTCTGAATTCGAGTTTTACCTTTGGTAACGGGTACACCTGAGTACGCCTATGGAAGATTAATTTTTAAGTCTCTTTTGCTTTCGTTGCGACGAACGGGATCACGCGTTTGTTTAGGAAAATGTGGAAAAAAAAAAGTTAATTGAATAGTTGAGAGCTTATTTTTTTCCGATTGGCTCGCTTTGCCAATCCTCCCGGCGATATTTGCATTGCATTCATATATATATCTATACTTTTGCCAATACATCTTGCAAGACACCGAGGTGTTTCTTAATCCGCTCGAGATATCTCCGTAGGGACAATGACTTGAAATACTTACAAAACCGAAACAAATTAAATAAAGCGTGGAGAGAAAGCTCCCGCGCAACGTAGACAGATAAAACGCTTCGGACAGCGGAGCAAATCGCTTGCACGGGGTTTCATACCGAAACTAAATTTCAAGTTGATTGAAAAAAAAAAAAAAACATCTCGCTTTCGAGACCGGAAACTCTGACGCGCGACGAATAAACAAAGTATGTACACGAATCTGATCTGTTAATTGCACAAGCTAAAACGTCCGAGTGCGTTGACACGTGTTGTACTTCCATTGAGTTCACACCATGTGTATATATACAGGCGACATCGACAGTATACTTGACCATACTTGAGTTGAGAGAAAAAAGGGGGAGAGGGACCTGCATCCACAACGCTTTATTCCTCCCTCCAATAAAATATTATACATTACATATGAGGGGGCCCATACCCGAAAACCAACAATAACGGCAGCCCGCATGGGTGCAGCAAGTAGGAGTAGAGCATAACGTAGTCCAGCTTCCTTCGAATGATCGTGATGTTCTCTCGGGCACATTATACGTATATATACTATACGAAAAAGAAAAGCCAAGCTGTACTTATGCAGCGATGTATGAATATATTTTAAAAAAACGAGTCGTGTACGCGCGTGTATATATTATTACGTATACCCACGTTGGGTTACACAGAGGAAGAAAGTCGGCGTGGTTTCGTAAGTCCGCGGGTACCCGCGAGCGCTTATCCGATCCCGATCGGCAAAGATACAAAACCATCGCTTCGGGGGTGAAAAAAATAAGGGGCGTCACGGTGATCCCAATGCGACTTTTGTCCTTTTTTTCCTTTGTTTTTTTTTTTTTTTTTTTTTTTTTGTTGTTGTTGTTGTCCCCACGTTTGCGGAAGCGCAGACCGTGTTTTCACGCGCCGTTGTTTTCTCTCTCCCGGGCTCTTTGACGCGGCCGACCGTGAAAACCCTCCGCGCCGTCTTTTTTGTTCCGCTCGACTTGAGAAGACCCGCGCGCGTTTCTTTCTGTTTCCCGCGACTGAGCCTTCGGCTTTTCCGATGATGGGCGTGTGCAATTACAACCGCAAAGCTACTTTCGTTTCGGGAAACGTGGGATGTGTTGTGCAAAGTCTCGCTAAATATTTAGAAATCCCCATGGTCACGGCTCAACCAAACCTCGGATAGAGGTATATACGAAGTACCCTCTTTTTCACTCGCTTTTCGATAACAAGCGAGAGAGGTGTATATATATACATATGACATCGGAAGAAAGCGAAAGCTTGTGCGCAAATACAATCCCGTTGATGACCAAAGCTCGGTGCTGATGCTCAAATCCTCGCTGCGGAGCTCTCGCCTCCATTGTACATAAATAGGTATAATAGGCGCTTGCGTAACCGAACACGGTGCATTTTATACTGTGTATAACATAATATTAGGTGTACGCGCTAACGTGACATATCGCCATGTGTTATATCGGTTGGAATAAATTTTTACGAGAGGAATAACAACGACAGCTTACAATCAGTTGTGTCCACGTGCATGTTGTAGGTACACAATTATATACGACTGCAACAAATTTACACCGCTCATCCTTTTTATAAATTGAAAAGTACCCCGCGTGTCCTGTTACATATAGATACATATATTATACACACCCATCGGCATATGGTTGAAACAAATTGGAGGAAGAGGAGAAGATAAGTAATACGACGCTCGGAAGAAAACCGTTAATCGGCAACGAGAGAGAGACGAATAACAGATACTAAAGGGGGGGGGAGCGTCATTTATCTGCATGGAAAGAGTAAAAAAAAAAGCACCGTGTAGGTGCGTCATGTATAATTTCTTCTTATCAAGTCGGGCGTTGGGTGGGTATACACTTTGTTACACTCGAGAGTAACGCACGCGACGTACTCTCGTTACACCTGCAAAAGAGAAGAAAAATAGTAATAATAATAATAAGGTACCACCAACATCTTGGCGTGCACTGAACGCGTCAGACTGTAAACTATTATATTATAATCACGCTGACAGTTGGTTGACTCGCTGTACGGTGTTGTTGGTATATTTATAGCGATTTATAGGTATAGCGGCCCTGTACTTCGCGCGCTCCCGTGAGTACATAATCATCATAATGATTCAAGTATAAGAGAGAGAGAGAGAGAGAGTTGCATAACGCGAGAAGACGGTACAGTGGTGATGCATTTACGGGTGTACCTGTACATATACATGCGCTTCCTCACTTGTCGCAGGTGTGTAATCGTCGCACACACGCTCTTCACGATCGGTATAATACTATATATATACACGGTGCAGTGCTCTGCTCTACATTGATTCTTTTTTTTTTTCCTATTTCCCTCTTGGTGAAAACGTCGCGTCAAAGGAGGCGCGAGTATAATTATAAGAAAAGAGAGCTTTTCTCGGGTATGCATTTATTCCTTGAAAGTAAACTGCTCTCGAACTCCCCTACACTATGCTCTAATACTAAATTGGACGCGTTCGGGGAATAACCTTGTAACGTAAGTATAACGCATACTAACAAAAATACAATGTCATTAATGTAATCAAAGTGTGCATAATCGATGAAATACCGATGTATGAAAGGTGATCCCGCGCTCGTCAAAGAAAAAGTCGGATACCGCACGGCAGGGGTGGCCGATTAAAAACACCAGACATGCACCTGCACCGCCGTTGCAGACGTGCTCAATTGGTCCAATTTTTTGTTATCTCCTGCATAACGAGACGGCGACAATGTTGCAACACATAAAATTATACAAACTGGAGGGCGAGCAAAGAGAAGGGAAGAGTTGAGCTTCGCGGAGAAATACGTAAGAGGATGGGAGTCTTTCAATGGTACACGTGCTCATATAAATTATAAATAAGTACCCGCGCGTAGGAGGTTCGGGGGGGGGGGGTTGGCTCGTTTTGGCGCAACCGATCATTTATTTTTTGTAACCATTATACAGAGCTGCATTACTCTCGGTTACGTGATCGTACGGGAGATTTTCAATGCTTCACGTCTCATTTTATCGCACCCATCCATACACGGAATATTATCTAATCTTCAACACGAGATATACATGCCAACGGGGTAATTGTAAGGATTTGTAAATAAATTATGCCGTGGATCGTTGATTTGGCGTCTCGGACTTACATTCGCTGTGATTATACGTGTGAAATAAAGTAAAGCTCAGCTAAAATTTAGCGCTCGATTCCAAATGACGGTGCAAAAGACACGACACGTGTGCGTAACTTTTTTTCTTTTTTTCTTTTCCTCGTGAAAACGCGCGTGGATACATATATAGGAGGAAATGACTCCATAGTCGACGAGAAAAACCATGTAATCTCGCAGTACTGCAAGTAAAGCAAACACAAGTGTCGGGTCGGATCGAGTGATCGAAAGAAAAAGGAGGAAGAAGAGAAAGAAAAAAAAACACGAGCATTGGAATGGAAATGCAACAGCGAACCGAGGAATAATTAAAAGCGATTTAAGAGCTGCGCGTATAGGATAGTATCGTCCTCTTCGTTATGTAGACCGATAACGACGCGAGTCAGTATATGGAAACCTTCGACGGCGACTATACACGTGATGCGTTGAGAGAGGGACTCTTGATAGTAGTTAGCTCTACTATGCGCGTCAAAGGGAGACTATATAATCCTCGGCCGGGGTTTTTCTCACGCGAGATTAATTTTAGTTCCCCCTTGTCTTTTTTGTTTCTCGAAACGAAAAAAAAAAAAAAAAAACCTCGCAAGTATAGATAGCAAAAGTCTATTGCTCGTCCCGCTGCGTGTTTTAGTCCTGCGTCGAGCGAATAATCGACGGTGTTGGTATACGGTTATCATTACGGGCCGCTCGTCAATTAGACCACCTTCGGTGCAGCCGCAGGCACACGATGGTTGGCTGAAATTAGCGTAATTGACCGTTTGCCCGTACATGTGATAAGTAACACCAAGCGAGCGATTGATTGGTGATAACAATGTTTGCAAAGTGTCTTGCTATGTATATCTCTCGACACGATCTGCGTGTATACCTATACATATAGGTGGGACGGCCGCGATGATGGATATATTCATATACGATGTGCTTGTAACGTGATCGGTGCAACGACATACGTTGTAAATATATTATACACCCATAGGTAATAGGCGAAACGGGATAAGTCACGTGATGTTATATCGATCGTGTTTATCGTTAGGGAGTTTTTTCGACGACGCGTGAAAGAGAGGCCGGTGATAACAAGCCACACGAGAGACGATCGCGTGTTGTTTTATTTGTCGAGAGACGAGAGACGTCTTTGTTGGGCTGTTTTTTTTTTCTTTTTTTCTTTCGAGAACGGCCCATTTTTGTTTGGAGGAAAAAAAAAAAGTGTGCCGTTTGTCAAGAGCGAGATGTCGCGTGTGAATAAATTACCCTGCAATGTCGCGAAGTAACAACTCGTTACGCGTGAATTAAATTATGAATCCCGAGCCGCATGAGTTTCCGTTTGAGAAATGAGGAAAGAGGATGCATAAATATATGAAAAGGCAGAAAAAAATAAATTTTTTCGAGACGTGTTCAGCAACGTAAACGTATTCCCGTGAAAGGTATGAAAAGAAAAAGTTTTTTTTGCTAAAAATTTATTTTCAGAGCTGCGCGTGAATTCAAAATCTGCCGTAAACGTAAAAACTTACTGCGGTATATTATGCGTGGAAAATCAAATTCATGTAGGTCGCGTATTTTTTTGTATAACTTTTTTGCGCCGCATCGACGCAACGTATACACACACAGCGGCGCTACATCCTTTTAATTCATAACCACGTGTATATATATTGCTTCTCTCTTGCATGCACACACTTAGCATTCATACGCAATTAATATTATATCAACGGCTACTACCAAAAAAACGCTCAGTCTAATAATTTTATTTTTATTTTTTATTTTGTTGTTTATAGAAGCCGTCGATGTATTAATTGTATCATGAGCTGTGGTATATAATTCAATTTTATCAAGCGCTGCGATATGGATTTATGATATTTCGATTAATTTTAGAGACTTATGTACAGTGCTTATATTTTTCGCGCTATTAAGATAACGTTTATCGCGGTGTCTTTTTATATTACAGCATCTGGGAGTTGTTGTTTTTTTTTTTCGCAATAAGTGTGCATCAATTTACATTTCGTTTTAATTGTGATTGACGCTTATTTTTTTCCTCATCTCAGTGGCGCGTGCAGATATTTAATGTTCTGTTCAGCAACCGACTTAGATACCATACATGCATGTAATTATGTACCGCGTACAAAGCATGAATCTACTCACTATAAGTTTTACTCTTTTATTGTTGTGGTGTTACCCGATGTAAGTTATATCAGAACTTCTTGAAACAATAATAACGAGCAATTAGCGGGCTGCGATTTCGCAAAACTTATTTGCAGCTCCGAGACAAATAAGAATGATCTTATCTCGCAATAAAAAAAAAAAGAAAACCACGCTCGTTTTTACCTTCGATAGAGAAAAGATTTACAGGTGAGCAGCAAGTAAAGAAACGCTGGTTGCAATACACCAAAAGCCTCGTTAACTTTAGAGGAAAAAAGACACACTTTTGTCCGTGCATCGATAATTCAGCACAGACCGAGCCATCACCGCAAGGGACGCGACCCAACCGCGATCTCCGATCTCCATATTGGCCCTCCTCTCGAAAGGCTCTCGGTGCTCCCGATCAAATTCACCACTGCAAATTATGGTAACCAGCTTTGGGCACCTCGGACTTTCGAGGGATCTCTCTTTCAGCTCAGCCGGTATAGACATTTGGCTTTTTCCAGCGATTGATACTATATATATCGGTGTTTTTGCCGCGAAAGTGCTCCGTACGCGCTCGACTGGAGCGGTAAATTCAAGTTGAGTAAAAATCATTGAGTTAGATCCCTTTTTTAGTGCGAAAGTTTGGAAAATGACCAATGACGAATGGTATATAACTTTAAATGCCTCATGAAATGTCACTCGGAGGGTACAAAAAGTTGGCTCGCTCGCTCATTATGATGCAGGACCGAGTCAAATTACTGCAACTACATATAACTCCATGAACAACTGTTGTACCATAAATTTGTTAGCGGAGGTCAGTCGGGAAGCTCTTCCCTCTCTATTAGCCGCCCGCATGTTAATTACTATACCCATATTAGGTACTCCGGAGCAGAGACTCTAAACTGCGGGTACACGTTAGCGTCAACTTTGATCAAATCAGCCGAGCAAGGGTGCGTTTGACACGAGGTTCTTCCTTCGAAGCTAAAATAAATATTATACCGACGTTCAACAAACATTATTTTCTCGTTGAAACGTAAAAATGTACTTGAATGATAAATACTTATACCTACCTATACACGCTGCGCCCAAACTTTCGCAACTATATATTACTTATACGGTCGAGAGTAAATATAAATAAAAGTAAAAGGCTGTGTGGCTCTTTGTGTGCGTTGCTCGCGTTGGCGATGGCAAAGCGTGGCAATGAATTACATACGAGTTTCCAAGGTTTTGAATTATAATATACAGTCCGAATCCGTCCGGCTGCCCATACATTTTACACTTATATATATACCACCTATACACTACCATTATATATATATATATATATATATATATATATATATATATATATATATATGGGTGCACGTGCTCCATTGTATTCTCTGTTGAGTTATACATGCGTGCGAAACACACGAGCCACGCTTGAGTTCATACATATATGGTATACATTTATATGACACTTTGAACGAAATTACACCCGATTTGGCGCGTACTAAACATACCTCGTTGTTTTTTCTATGTTCCAGATAAGCCCGAGCATCTTCCTCCAGCATCCACTTGTTTGCCCGACGGTAAGTTTTTAACCTTTCAACTTTCGAGTTTACGATATATTTGTCCCGGTATGAGGAAAAAAAAAAAAAACGCCCCTCGAATACTTTGTGGGTATTTCTTCAACGCCTCGCGAACCGATGGCCTCCCGATCGCGCGGATTTTCTCACGAAACCGCGAGCGTGCGAATGGACCGCGCAATCGCCTCGTTGGATAAGATTCGTTTAAAATCAACGTACACATCGTGCGTCCTTTCAAAACCTCATCATCTACACACGCAACTGTAGCAGCACAATCTCTCCGAATCCAGCTCTAATCAATCCTCGTTTCGTTATCGCAATCGCCAATAAATATGTAAAGGTACCTGTACATACAACAATAAAAATCACAAGAATCCCGATTTTGCGCAATTCGACCTTGCACTGCACAAACAGTTTGAGAAAAGTACCGTTGTTGCTGCTGCTAAGATGCCAACGCGCGAAACGTGGGTGCGTTCGCTTGTAAAAATCGAGCTCAAGATCTCAATTACCCCCCACACCAACTACGGTGGCGTGTGTCGCTTAATATATATCATCTCGTTCCCGTGTATACATATAAACGAACAAAGGTCACGTTTGTATAAGATGTAACAATACATATGACATATTATACTATGCCTCCTGTACACCGCGAATCGGTGGATCGTCAGAGGCGAAAGGCACAAGATTGTGCGAAAATTGTGTGTGCCCCTTGTAAAATATATACACGCGAAAGGATGCCTTAGGCCCTCCACTACTCGTATACACCGGCACTGCACTTTTTTTCCTTCCAAGACGAATATTTGTCCATCAGTGTTTGGATATGTGTGTGTGTGTTGTAATAGGCATACTGACTCACTCATACTTTGCATACGGAGAATTTACGAAAGAACGAGCGCGGGCGTCCACCCGGAGACCTTCTTTCTTTTTTTTTTTTTTACTCGTCTTCTTCCTTGTAAAAAATAAGTACTTACCCGTGGAACGTGTGTCTGCGAGTTTATCTCTCTCCTACGTAAATCCCAGCTGATGGGTTATTGGCTGACGATGACGCGTCCCGACCTCATATATTATATATATACCTATTATACCGATGGTCCATTTCAGTGTTACATTTTAGTAAACGATTTGTGGGCACATTTTTAAATATGAAAACCCTTGAATTTTCTCTGTGTATACCCAAGAGACCTGCATCACACGTATACAATACGATTCACTATCTTCCGAACCGATGTCCTTCTCAGCCATGTACACATACGGAGCAACTTTCAATTAATTCAACCATCGATAGTCCGACACACTATAGTAAATAAAGTTTCATTCGGAAGTGAACAATATGTATTATTATCTTGCGACACGATAAAAAAAAAAAAAAAAAAATCCAACCCTCTATCAGTGTACAACGTTTATATATTACACTTTTGCGCAATGGCCGCTAGGTGATAATTAACGCTTATCGGAGAAAGTTTAGGTACACTCGGTCCTCCCCTCCCTTCCCTCCATCAAAGTATCCATCAATAACGATCTGAACAATTGAAGCTCTCTCGTATACACGATATCTTATCTATATGTTTGGTTCATTGGCAGCATCATTAGGTATATATGTATATACATTGCAAAAAAGGAGGATGGGAGGAAACTATCGTCGCGTTATTGTCGCTTTACCGTGGAAAGTTTGTCGAGGGAACCTGCGCTATCCGTTTTTTCCGGGTGGAACTTCCTATTTTTGTACGTAAGTATATACATGTACTACCGATAGTGCAGCTAAATGTTGTAACTCACGCGAGTCAAGTGTATAAATCAGTCGATGGCCACCCTCGCCCGTGTTATATTTGTTCATATGCACCATGCCAGAGCTTGGTAGCCGATAGCATGCACTGCCATGCTTTCTCTCTTTTCATCTCGTTTAAAATTTATATATATCAGATCTGTGTGTGTGTGTGGGTGCGCGAGAGAAGACAATGAGAACGTAACGGTATCTCGGCGGCGGTAGCGGTTAAAAAAAAAAAAAAAAAAGGAGTCTGGGCATCGGTCGGTGCTCGCACGTATATACATGTATGTTGTACACCTACTTCCAGGGCAGAGTTTCCAGGTCAGCCGGGCTGGGATTATTGTTATATTCCTTGGCTCCCTCGTCTTTTATCGAAGGGACTGGCACACACAAGTGAGCTCGGCTGTCGCAATCGCGGCCTCGTAAACTTTTCTTTGTACTCGCCCAATTTTTTTTTTTTTTCTTTTCTCTCTAGACTCGGGCGCTCTCTCCTCCGTGACTTTTCACTGAAACTATAAATATGTAGGCTACACCGCGCGAGCGCGTACAATATAATATACGATGATCGATGCGTGCCACTTTTTTTCGACTGCAATTGCGGCCGATGGGGCAGCTTTTCCGTACGCTCATATGGAGCGTATCGTCAAAGTTTGCGTAAAAAAAAGGTTTCACTGCTAAGATCTTTGTTTTAAAAAAAAAAACATAGAAAATTCCTACCAAACTCTACAGAGCTCGGGTGCAAGACTTGTAAAAAAAAAAAAATGAGATCAAGTAGTCCGCACAATCGGAGCACTTTTGGTCTATTTTTCCCCATTATTTTTACGATAATGGCGGCCCCGTTAAAAAAAAATAATATGCACCCACGAGGCATCGTCGTAAGACACTTTCCACCTCGAAACTAATATTTATACGTGGAGAGGCTTTTCTATTTTCGCGGCGCGAGTTTGTGCATGTACCATTCCCGACGAAGAAACACTTGGCTCGAGGGAATTTTTCGCCCCAAGAGCCGCGCTGTTTTTTTTACACGCCGCTCGTGCAAAACTCGCTTTCGTATACGTCTGGGAAAATTCCCTTGACGTGCGTTCGGTCGAAAAATCTCGCCGCTTATTCAACGATCTGGAAGAAGGAGAAAAAAAAAGAAATCCCCATTGTACCCCAAAAGCATCACAGCTTTGCGTGTAATTAGTTTAAACACAGACAGATTAAAAGGATCCACTTTATCCGCGTACATGCTTCTTCCTTCTCCTCCTCTTCTTCTCATTTCTCGTTGCATAAATAAACTCCCAAAAGCCCGCAATTAAGGTACACCTTACATCACGAGATATTATATATATATATATAGGTACACGCGAGCAAAAATAACCCCCTCCCCCCACCCCTTTGCCCACTATCTCGATTCCGAAGCCATAATACATTACGTAAAAGTTCGCCGCCTCGTAACTACAATAGGCGCACGTGAAAAGCAAAAAGGACGAATACGTTTTCCCGTAATCTCGAAACACGTACTCGTATACGCCCATATAATATATACAAACACACGCGCGTACATGCATATATATTATAAAGTGTGACCCGGCGCGATCCCGCGCTCTTATAATTGGAATAAAACACTTGTACGAGAGCAAACTGCGCGTCAAGCACATAATAATATAATGTATACCTATACATCGTTTCGAGCAATTGTGTCGACACCGACGCTAACCGAGAATAGATTCGTTCGACGCCCACTGCCCGAGTGGTACAGAGGTACAATTATTGCAGTGTAGGCTTTCCCTTCGCGCCGAGAGATATCTGGGTTTTTTTTTTTCGACAACGCCTCTATACCCGCTTGAATTATACACAACTGTAAAGGTGCAACGTTTTTGCTGTCTAATCGTCTACACGGCACCAATTACGTACATGTTTGATGCTGGACCTTTTACGGCTTCTCGTGGCAGTCCTTGCGACGTGTTGGACGCGCATACACTTTATGGTCTTACCAAAGCCTCGTCTACTATACGCGTCTAATCGAATTTTGATATGTAAGCGTTGCTCCGAGTGCACATCGTACATTGTCACATATAGTGTTTAAATTTAATATCATTTTGGTTGATATTTGCTTGATGTTGTTCCATAGTTTTTAAAAGATATCCTTTCTATTGGCTGACGTAGATTAGTCGGTTAAGTGTAAGTCTCGTAACTAACATAATACAGGGTTCGAGAGACACGAACTCGTACCGTTAAATTTGTTAGAGAACAGTTGTCGCTCAACAAAATTACTCATTTCCAATCGTAATTAAAAATCATTGGCATGGATCATATCAGCGAAAAGTTTTTTGCAAACATTTCTTTTTACTCCCAATTAGCTAGTTTGGCGCATAATTAATAGAATAATAATGCATCCTCAGTACCTGGTAGTCTATATATTACACACAAGTGTCAAGGTGCGATGGGGGGTGGGGACCCATAATATATGAGATTTTCATAGCTAAACTCCTCCTTCGCCAAAAGCTATGATAAACGTTTATAGGTACAAGCTCCGTTGTTACGGAAGCCCATTTACCCCTGCGCCAACACCCACAACCAAAAATACAGAACTTTCCAGGCCAAGCAAATCGCACTGTTTCGTCCAAAATTCAATATCGCCCCGAGGCACGTGAGCGCTTTAAATTTTCAAAATAAGGTCATCCCAAGGCACACACACGTACATGCACGCAACAACGGTATAGCCCCCGAGACTGCGGCAAAAACACGTACGCGTACACACACGTTATACCCCGTCTGCCTGTCCCATTTTAGTGTACATATATGTATATCGAAACAGATCCCTGGAGACACCACGGCTGGACGCATTCCTTAGATTCCCGCAGCAAAGCTCGTTCGAGCTCCCTGAAATGGGCGTCGGCCCGAGAAACGGAGCGCAAAAGAAAAGTGCCCACTATAGAGAGAAGAATTGTCGTACACGTATACGTAAGCCTATATATATAAATCCAGACCGAAAGTACCTTATACGCATACTCTCGAACAAAAAGATTTGCGTGGAGGCCGTATAGCGCATACAGAGACACCTTGCACCACCGGGTCTGTATAATATATATTGCACCGTGAGATCTGTCGGAGACAGTCGTCGGGCATTAAATTGGCCCGAGAAGGGGTTGCACCACACCGTTGGGCGTCCGCCCTCTTCTCTGTGCCCCTCTGAAATGTTTCCAAGTGGTTATATATGGGGGAGATAGATGCACGTATATAATACACAGGCACGCGCGCATCTCCCCCTTGCACTCGTCGTCGGGGGGTCATTAGTCGTCAGGGGGAGAGCTGTACCCCATATATAGGGGTTGCGTGCCGTCTCTTATGTCTTTCTCTCCCCTTTTTTTTTTGTTGCGTTTGCGGAGCACCAACTTTTTCTTCATCTTACTTGGGTATATACACGCAGTTTCATCTCTACGCGCCAGCAAATGCAATTTCTTCGGCAAAGGGTGGAAAAAAAAAAAAAGAGTATTAACTCAACCTTCGAATTATTATCATCTCTTCACATTTTTCCGGACGCATGGAAGTTTCATCGAGCACTTTATCGAAACTCCCGGTTCTTACATCCAAGTATTTAAGGAAGCAATGGTTCCTCACTATACATTATATTATATACCAAAAGTGAGTGTGTAACGTCGACGTGGCGCATCTATATATATATAGATAGTAGCTATCGTAAGGTGAGCCAGAGTAGACGTGTTTATTAATTGCTAATACTCAACTCTTCGCTATACCGACTTTGCTAATTTCTTCGTCAAACCTCTATGAGGTTTTCTCAATTTTTGCAGGCATTCGGACTCCTGTTGGCTCTAGCTTCTGAGAGCATAAAACACGGGCGCTCTCCTTTTGAGCCAGGGAGTCTGTGGATGCCTGTTATTTAAATCATTGCAATTCATCCACGTTGGCTTTTCAAACTTCGGATTGCTGCACTACTTCAGGCTGCCCACTTTCATGTTATAATCCTGGCAGCGCTGGAATTATTTGATCTGCACCACTTTGCTGGACCACTACTATTCGCCTGCGTCTCATACCGAAATTAGTGAGTGTTTCTCTGAGTGAAAACCAGTGACTGTGCACAAACTTAACTACAATAATAACCTTGGCCTTAGTTCATATTTTAGTGTAATATTATTTAAGCATTTCATTTACTCATTGTTTTAAATCACTTCACTGTATCCATTTCTGTATATCTATTCTCATTTTATCAACATATCCTCCATTTTTCACTACCTTATCAGTATTTTTCCTAGTATTCTTTCTTAATTCTTGATATACTGATTATCACCTGTCTTTGTTCATTTTCGCTTGGCTCAAGGCCAACGTTTCATATTATGTTCTGTCCCTACCATTTAATTTGTATACACACTCTTTCATAGCTTACTATATGTTGTTTACTTTACATACGTCTCGACCGTTATATTTTAAGATATTAATAAGTGTTTATAACTTCATGTACTACTACAAACTTTTCCTAATGTCCAATTTTAAGCGTTGTGTAATATTATGCGTAAATACCTGCGCAAATCGTGTCTAGTCTGTCGTCGCGCTACTTTTACAATTGGGCAAAACGAACGCCTTATTTGTTCTATTTGCTGTAAGCCTTATCATAGAAAGTGTATTGATCCCAGCTGGTTTTCAAATTCTGCATCTAATGTCTTTCACTGCTGCTCTTTAATACCCCTACGTCCCAGTCCCCCCAATTTTATCTCACAGCATCATTCACAAAATTGTAATCTAACAATCCACCACACAAATCTTCCTCACAAGAAAAGCTTGAAGCGTTCAATCCCAACCGACATACTTGACAATAGTTATTCCTTTCCCTCAGCAGCTAAGGCCCCTAGACTTTTTCTCTCTCGTCCGCATTTCGTGTATTTTTTGAGCAGTATGAGCGATAATGGTGATCAAGAAAATAATTCGGGCATGATGCTTCTTCGAAGTCTTGTCAAAAATTTCGAGGATTTCCGGAAAGAAAATCATGACGATATGATAAAACTTCGAGATGACATGAAACAATTTCATACTGATATGAGGGAGTTTCGTGATAATATGACAGAATTCCGTCAGTCATTGTTGTTAGTCAATACACGTATCGATAATCATGAAACTACCTTAAACTCACAAGTAGCCAAGATTAATGACGAATTAATTACTGCCAATGCAAAATATAATGCGATCTCTGATGCCTCTTTATACAAGGAAACTGCCGAATTAATTATCACTAACATCCCTTCATCAATCAACCTTAGCAATCAAGATATCATCAAAAGCGTTTTTCAAGCAATAGGCTGTCAAGAATTTATCAGTTATGTTACACATACACGCGATTGGGCACCGAAAGTACAATCTAATCAGAGCAATCAAAGACCATTACCTCGCGCCGTTTACGTTCGCATGAACTCACTGGACATTCGAGATCAAATATTAGAAAATTCTAATAAACTTTCAAAATCTAAATCTTCTACTCTCTTCGGCAATGGAGGTGATACAGCGATTTATCTACGACCATTACTCCCCCAGCCTATTTATAATCTATGGCGTAACGCTATTAAGGTTCACAAATCTATTAATTACTATTTTCCTGTAATGAAAAATTTAACGGTTTGTATGCGTAAAACAAAAGATTCAGCATTGATCCCAATTCGATCTGATAATGAATTGAAGGCCCTCGTTAATAGTATGAATAATTCTCAAAATTGACGCCAATTAAATAATAGTAATCAAATTTCTATCCCCAACTTTTTTAAAATAGGACATATTAATGCGAACCGCTTAAAAACGCACTTTAACGAGATTGAACTCAAGTGTATCGATTCTGATTTTGATGTATTAGCAATCACAGAAACATTTCTTTCGGATCTTGATGATGATTCAGTCAGGATATCAGTCATACTCTTTTATATCATCTTCTCACCCACAATACTTATCATCTCAATACATTCATACAACTGACCTTAATCATCTTCGTCGATCTGCCCGGCAGCCCAAAGAAGCCCTAGTATGTCCAAGATTCCACACTGAAACCTACAGGCACTCATTTCTCATTCAATCCACTCTCCTTCTAAACTCGCTGGGCATTACAGTTTTCGACACAAGGTTAAAAAATAAATTTCAAACATTTCTGTTTAATAAATTGCTTGATTCTGATTCTCAAGATTGGAACCGCGAACAAGGCATTATCTCATGACTCTAAAAACTTTTAAAATTATTTTTAATAAAAACAAACTTATACAATCTTACAATAGCTACAATAGTGTTAAAATAAGTCTAATCAATTACGTTAAATTTATTTATTGCCAAATTATACGATTATTACTATTACCAATTTTATTAATTATTTTGTCAATTATAATTATATGTATTCTACGAACTATTACTTTTGTCATCTTCACTGTATTCTTATTCCATTGTTATTAATTATGTTGATAATTTGTTATGTATCTTATTACTCTATTAATTATCTGTAAATTATTTGAGAACCATACGTGGTTATACCACAAGGTTTGAATAAAGAATTAATCTAATTAATCTAATATATATATATTTCAATCGCGAGAAAAACCCGCCCCCCTCGAGGACCATCATCGAGATTCATCACCCAAAGCGCTCGACGCCCCGCCCGAAATAATTTATGTTTCGCTGCGAAACAAAGGCGCCTCCGATTTACGATACACCGTAGGTACACCCCTATCCGGCAGAGAGAGAGAGTCATTGCACGATAAAACTTATCCAATGCAGCTCGGATGCGTGTGTGTATTTGTGCACCCAATGGAGCATTTTACGTACTTTTTTTTTTTATTTCAACGCGAGCAGCCAGCAGATGTTATACAGGTATTTGCTGCGTATATTTATACGCGAGGAGCTAGAAAGAGAGGCCGCTAGACGCTTGGCGCATTGCGCCGCAAGGACTCCCTACCCTCTCCATACCTATATACCACGCGGAGCCGATGCTCTTTCCTTTCGTACCATGTGCATGTAATATATTATGGTACCCGTTCCCTTTTACTTACATGTGCACAAACACACGCTCTTTCCCGAGTAAGTTGTTTTTAGGTGATATGGATTAAAACTGTTTGATTCGGAGCTCGATCGATCGGGACGATTGTCCGCTGCAATCCACGCTGACGCTATATTCCAAAGCGAGCGATTACGATACAATAAAATACATCATATTTGTGGTCCCGAGGAGTGTAGATTATTGACATGGTTCAGTTGGTTAGACCCAATGGGCACTTGGCGTGTGTGTCGATACTTACTCACGATCGAGGATGGTTCGAAAAACCAAAAATACGAATGAAAAGAAAAGGCAGCGCCCGTCACGAATGAATGAAATAAAGCAGTTGAGAGGGATCGCGCATATGTTACAAAGAATGTACAACTGTATTTTGTTTTTTTTTTTTTTTTTCGTCGGCCATAGTCTGACAATATAGCTAGATGCCATGGATTTTCTTTTATTTATCGGGAAAAACGTGTAAAACCTTGCGCCTCGAAGCTACAAAAAAGAGCAACGACTGGAAAACGCAAAAAAACAAATCCAGAAAAACGACGGCGCCCATCGGGATCTCGATTTTACCGTATACACACATTGTATTGTGTGTACAGATGCATGCAGGTATAATACGGCGCGACGACGGCGTTTCACGTGCGCTTGTATTAATTTCCCTCTTAATAGGCATATACTCGGGGCGCACCGGTGAGCGGCAAATAAAAGGCTGCTCTCACGGGAGTGCAATCGTGAAAGAAAGGAAGCTGTAGCGTCGTGTCGGCTCGCGCTGATACGGACGCTTCGTGTATAATAGGTATACCAGACTCCTCTCCCCCTTGGATGGGGGGGAAGAGGAATCAATCCGCGCGAGCCCCCGTGTGATGCGTGTAGAAGGCCAACGACCCCCACCGCCCCTTTTCTCTTTATTTCACACACGTAGGTATGCATGTGCCTTTGATATCGCGACGCAGAAATCCAAAGAGCGCACCCCGAGAAATGCTCACTGCTACGTATGTGTATATAATATACGTATACCTATGAGGGACTTGCTCCGTTGGCTCATGTGTCTGTGTGTGCAAGTATGCACGCAAGCTCTTTCTTTTCTCTTTTGGACGTCCCTCCTCATCGACCCCTCACCTCGGCGAGAGAGTAAACGGGAAAGGGCTTACATGCCCCTTTGAGTGGTTTGAGGCTTTTCAGAGTCTACTTTCTTTTTTTTTTTATTATTATTATTTTTTTTTACTCTCTTTGCAGTACACGTTGTCCGTATACAATCGGTTTCAGCTGAAAATGCTTTGCGAAGGAAATGTTTTTCCTACCCGGAGGATTTACCGTATGTTGTGAGTATACGTACTAAAATTGGAAGCTCCTCGATGAAAACCCTCCTCGCGGGTAGAAATGCTCTTTTTCATCTCGTAGGTTACTTGGGAGAATTTTTTTTTTTCCAAGTGGTCCACTGTAATGAATAGTTGCTGGTACTTTTAATTCTAAACCTCCATATTTAGATCTGAATTTCGCCCCAATCAAATTTTCCACTGTGGCTCGAAAAAAATGAAACTATTTAGTCGTTCACCTCCTCTCTTGTAACTTATCTCCTTGATGTATCAAAAAGATGAAAAAAAAGCTCCAAATCCACTTGATCTGTTTCCTGCATCAAGTCAACTGGCACCTATATATACAAGTAAAAATGAGTCCGCGCGATATTTTTCACCAGACTCTTTCTCATGAGTGGCAACAACTAACTGGAAGCGCGTCGAGGCAGCTACTAAAAAAGAGAGAGAGAATACAAAGCGAAATATCCTTTATTTTACTCCTGTAGTTCGCACCTATCGGCATCGCGTATAATGTGTACGGGGGAGCATCACCATCACTTCTCTCTTGCATATAAAATATGCTTATATATACATGTATACTTACTTACCTGCGCATGTGTTTTTTCTCTCTCCTTTGCATTGATCATGGCATGCAAGCACGCGATGCGCACCTTCCTCCACCCAAATGAAAAAAGATCGAATGTACATTAGATCACGGGAAAGAGTCGGAGGGCGCGTGAATTATTGTGATTAATCGTCATTGGCGAATGGCACGAGCAGCTGAGACGACGAGTACTTAATACCTAAGCATCATATAATATGCCTCTCTATAGAGTCGAGCGCTTATTAAGGGTATGACGTGTATAAGCCCGGGATGAATCACACACGCACTTTCACGGGCCCGTACGGCGAGTGGCGCACAAAGGGAAAGTCTGAATTGCGCATCGGCGAGTTTCTTTAAACTCCCTTTTAAAAAGTGAGACGCGTTGCACAAGTCGCCGCGTTGTTGTGATGGATGTGTGATATACTTATACTATACACAGCCTTTTGTAGCGAATACGCGCACGCATTTTCATTCATTATATTCCTTTTTTTTTTGTTGTTTTTTTTAGAGATAAAGAGACGCGCTTTCAAAGCGTGCACTGATATACCTTAAGACCAAATGTATTTATGTCAATTAAAAGGTACGAGAGGTAATATGAGATAGTATTTTCGAGCAGCAAGCATTTTTACTTTTCTCCTCGATGACTTTTCATTTCTTTAATTAAACTCGCTTTTTTCGTATACATGTATGCAATAACACACGGTATCGCCCATTGTTACGAGAGTGATAGGGATAGGAAAAAACAAAGGGATTTTAAAAAAATCAAGCCAAAATTAACTCACCCAAGTGAGGCCCCCCGAGCTTTCCTCGGCCCGAAAAAGTATGAAAGGAGGCGCTCGTTTTGTTAAAACGAGGAGAGCCTCTCTCGCACCTGCGGGTGTTACGTGCTGCATGCATATATATTCAGAAGGAGAGTACATCAGGTAGAGGTGGCGCCTCGAAATTGCACGGCAATTCCCAGCTTCGGGCTAATGCGAATCTGTGTATATACTACGACGACGACGCAGCATATCACATATGATCGGCAGCCCAAGGCAGGGTGTGCGATACACGCGCCGTCGGAGATATCTCTCGTCTCCCCATATACACAAGGGGGTAATCGCCTCGGTAATCGCTTCGATAATGACACCTCGGTTTCATCGATACTTCATCGAAAGAAAAAAAAAATGCTACGTTTAAATACTAAAATAACGTTACAGTAAAATCTGCAGTCCCTTGCGTTTACAGTTTTTTAAACAGCAATTCTTCTCCAAAAAATAACAATAAAATTAAATTGAAAAAAAAAAAAAATAACCTTTTAGTCCAACAGTATAAATTGTAACACCAAAGCATCGACAAAAGAAGCAGAGCTGCAGTTATAACTCCTATATTTATGCTCTTGATTCCGTATAATTACGCCCAGTATAGGTATATATACATACGTACACAAAGAGTAACAACAGAGTACACTTTCGCAACACTTTTCGCTCTTGCCCAACACTGCAACTATATATACCTATGTATAATATATAATATGATACTACTGACGGTCTCCTTTAACTCCTTTTTCACCTTGTTTCGATCGAATTGTAGCGCAAGGAAGAAATAACACCCATACATTATACACATACTCTAAACGCAAAATGTGTGTTGTAGGTACTTTTATTGTATAGGTATACCTGTATACTTTCGAAAGTCAAAGGAGCACGAGGGAGTTCGCTGCTCTCCGATAGCCTGTATATCAGAGGATGCAGCTTGCACTCATAATACATATATATACGCATGCGGTAAATGTTACCTACCTCGCCAAAGTTGAACTTTCCTTCTGGGCTTATTGGCTTCACTCGCAAGCCCGCGCTTTTACTCATTAAGAAGAGGACTTGACCCGGTCAAACTGCAGATGATATACAATAATGCACTTTTTCAACTTTTACATAAGTATACTATTTTCTCTTCGAACGTTTGCTCGAAACAGTTTGCCTCGCTGTTAAGTGTTGAGAGTTTTCCTTCATTAGACGCCACGGACTTTATCCTATATAAAGCTTGGAGCGTCGTATACGTATAAATATATGCATCACTGGTGCAAACCCGCAACTAATTGATTACCATTTAATATAAAATAATATAATATATACTGGAGGTGAAAACACTTCCTTCAAAATTTTCAACCCCATACGGCTCGCGCAATTAAAAGGCTAACGGGTCCGCGATCCCTTATCTCGAGAGGGTATAAAAACGTGCATCTTGCGATCCGCCTTGCGCAGCCTTCCCCTTACATGTACATGCATCCCGAACGGCAGCGAATAATTCACCGATCGCGATAAAAGAAAATTTACCAGCATCTCATGTATATACCTTAGCTCCTATATATCCCCCACCAACGTGTTAGTTTTTCCTCGGGCCTTTGGCTGAATCTCCGAGAGCAATTACGTAATGGCCAGCGTTGGACGCAATGTACAGCTTCAAAGAGAAAAACGAGCGCTGGCCGGCGCATTTATTCGTCCCATCAAGTATACCCACTGCAGGATTTTTTTTTTTTTTCCCCCTCCCTGTATGTATACAGTACCCCGATGTGTATACGCGCATTTGCTTGCTTATACTCTCTTATCGCGAAAAAAAAAAAAAGGTCAAACATCACGTATAGTAGCGAGGACGAGCCGATCGGATCGGCGGAGCAACAGGTTCCTACCCCTTTGTTTGCCGCGAGGCTTATCCTTTTTCTGATGAGACCCGCGCTGTCGTCCCTTTTTTCACTCTATATCGATATTATTCTATTCGTATATCTTTTACGTCCCGAGGACGTGTTGTTGCGTGACGATCTTTGGTTTTTCCTGAATTATATGGATTTTGAATGTTCGGTACTGCGTTTATAAGATACATTTGTGCGTTGAAACAGTGAGGCACTTATTTGTTGTGGCATTTGCTTTCGTGGCGATTGTTTTGATATCGAAGCCAATGGTGTCAACCAGTGGATGGACCCGATTCAATACATAATTGTATCCCCTTTCGGAATTTTAGGGGTCCCCCCCCCGCTGTTACTGGGCCATATATGCATGGAGGGGGAGGGCGAAGGGATAGAGTTTCCTTTGAAAAATCAAAAATCTCACAGGTAGGTATATACCGACGGTTGGGTAAAAGACAGAGCCAACTCAGATACTTGGTGAAAAAGGAGCCAACTCGAAATTTGGGTTGAAAAAGGAGCCAACTCAGGTTCGGGTTGAAGAAGCAGCCAACTCGGGAGTAATTTTTTTTCATCAAGTTTTGTCGTGGTAGCACTGAAATTCACAATAGGTATACCTATATAAACGAACAAAGATTTTCCAATAATCCATTGGTTCAGAAAAATAATTTATGTTATTGTAATAGAGTGTACTATACTTATTAAAATATGTACTTTTTATACGTTATTTTTTTTATCTGTTCTTATGTTTGCCTCTCAAATCTGATTTAATAATACCATGGTCATCCTTTATTTTATTTTCAAAATTGTTCAAATCATATCGTGCTAAACATCTAAAACAAACATAAAAAATGTAAAGCAAAAGTATTGCAAGTAAGAGAAATTAAAATTACTCCAGATTCTACAATTTACTTTACATACGATTTTGATGAACGATTCCAAACTACGTCTCTGAATTCACACACACTTGTAAAACATGCACTAAACAAAGCATACAATACAAAAATTCAATCAAATAATGAAAAAAAAGGATCTTAGAGATATGTGCCAGAGTGGTGTCATCCCACAAGAATATCACAGTTTTTATGAAAATATTATGAAGTAGCGCGCCGCATTGACATACATTTAGTGTATTAACAGTAGAGAAAAATTAAAGATTACAATAACTGTTCATGCTACAGTTCACAAAAAAAAAAAACATTTGTATAGTTAACACAAGTTTTTTTTATTTAACACGACGTTTGAAAATAAAAAAGCATTTAAAAATTTTTTGAAGAACATTTAAAATGATTTACGTCCATAGTCTGATTATAGAATTACGTCTAATCGCAGCAGACTTGTAAAGTACATAATTTAATAAGTGTAGTACACTCTATTGCAATAACATAAATTATTTTTCTGAACCATTGGATTAATGAAAAATGTTTGTTCGTTTATATAGGTATACTTATATTGTGAATTTCAGTGCTACCACGACAAAACTTGATGAAAAAAAATTACTCCCGAGTTGGCTGCTTCTTCAACCCGAACCTGAGTTGGCTCCTTTTTCAACCCAAATTTCGAGTTGGCTCCTTTTTCACCAAGTATCTGAGTTGGCTCTGTCTTTTACCCAACCGTCGATACTCTCGAAAAATCATCCATTGAATGTTGTCCGTTACAAACCACAAGGATATTTCATAAAAGCGTATCGCACACTCAATTACTGTGATTACAAAAGTAGTATAAAAACGTATACAAATAAATAAAAACTGCTTAGCAAAAACTATCTTCAGATCGTGAAATCTGAAAAATGCTTCTTGTTTCTTTAATCAAGTTCACGACTACAAACATTTTTTATCAAAACAAAACAACCAAAATTAACATAATGCTAACTTTAAGAAACTGTTTCATCTCTTCGGAGTCATTCATCAGCACGATCAAGGTATTCTGCAATTCAGGAGTATCAATTTTCATCTAGAAAAAGAAGTATCAGAGAACGTTAGTGGCATATAAATATTTTAATTAATGATCAGTGATTATTACGAAAATAATTAAATAATTCTAGTATGATTGTCTGTCAAATCATGCATGTATTAGATGAACTGAATGCATAAAAATGATGGTTCTTCCTCGAGTATAAATTTTTATGTTTTACCGAAATGTTAAAGTCATATATAATAAATTATAAGGCCATCATCACACGTAACAGCGCAATGTATAAAATATTTTTATGCTTGCAGAGCCCAAAGATTTTAATTCAAGGACTATCTTGTGTACAAATATATAAATAAAGCTGTTTTTCTTCTTCTGGACCAAATGATCAAGTATATAATCACTTTCATACGCAGCACAAGACAAACTTGACTTTTTATGCTAATAATTATTTTTACCCCGTCAAATAGTAATGTAATGCGTCTAACTACTTTTATTTTTAAATAAAAGCCACTGTGTACTGATAATGCCTGAAAACGATCTCGGTGATCCTTTTTAAAATGTACAATTAAATAATATTAAATGTTTTGTTCAGAGATTTTTTTAAAGTCAAAAAAATGTATCCAGTTGCTAACTAAAAGTTTTGTTTCATTACCCTTGATTTAAAGATCTGATTAAAACATATTTTTACCATCGCCAAATAGATTTTAATGGTATCAATAAGTTTATTAAGCACGTGGTATGGATTGAAAAAAAAAATTGCAAAAATTTGGGTGCGCACAACAGCGCTTGAGCCAGGTATTAGCTGACCTGTCATCCCTAGTAGTTGTTATTACAATCTTCTAACACCCTAGTAAGGCTCCTGGCTCAGTTTCCCTATCCTACTTTCTATCTGATCCTACAACCCCTCAATGTGCTACTTATGATTCTACCTTAGATCTAGGATTAACTCTACCTTATTTCTATTTTTCTTATTCTATCTTACACCTATTTTTTTATTCTACGTTATTTCTAATTATTATTCTAATTATTCTACCTTAAGATCTACTCTTATTGTTCTACCTTACATCTAGTCTTACTACTCTACCTTAAATCTACGATTTTTAATTCTACATTAAAATCTATTTGCTTACTGACTAAGGCTTATAGATTAATTAATTTCTACCCAACACCGCTTAAAAACTACGTCGAAGGTCAGCCGCGAACCCGGACCCCCTGGCAACTCAGTGTCGATAGCTAATGCTTTTATACGCTCTTAACCACTCGGCCACTGAGCTCTTACGGCCCGGCTTGTTTAATAGTAAATTTCAATCATTAGTTTGGTATAGATAAAAAAATGCCTGTAAGTGAGATACGTGTGTATGTGTTAATTGCTTGGCGTATCGGTAAGTATATCTATATGCCCGACCAACTTGACTGTAATCGGTTATACAGATATACTGATATCATGCGAGGCCCACATAGTTATCAAATTTCTCGTTGGAGGGCGCCGTTTTTGCAACGCGATTGAGGCCCAGCTGACACATAATGATGTGCAAACGTAGCCGTGGGTGTTTGCTTAAAATAATTACAACGTATCATCTTATATAATATTGTATCACACTGGAAGAAAAGTGGCAACAAAAAGCCAACGCGATGTTAAAAGCGTCGCATTTTAGATGATAAGTTTTATCTTCTACGCCCCCTTGCGTGAGAAAAACAAAGCGTCTACGTGAGTAACATTGAAGCTAATGTGCAGCTGAATAAAATTAAAAGCGTATGACGTGCGCTATTGAATGAAAAATGAGCGGATATTTCGTATTTATTTGTTAAAGAAAATGAATCTTTGATCTCCAACTGAAAATTTACCAAAAACTGGCGCCTCACGTGTTTTGTTGGTATAGCAAGTGCATTTGTCGGTCAGCTGGATCCCTCCGTGTGTTGAGTGTACCTATACGTACATAATTATTATTATATATTATCATAACAACTCGCCGCGACGCTGCGCTGGTATATAGATATACAAAACTCGATGGAAATCTGACCGACCGACTGAAAAATGCTAATGATACTAATTACCAGATCAGATTATGTTCATCACTAATTATTTTTCCACACTATAGATGGCTCGTATATACTTGTTGACCAGCTGTTGGGTGCCTCGCGGTATATAACCCGAGTCGTGGCACTTTACAGGTTGTACACGCGAAGGCTCGGATGAATTTTTATGATGCCAACATTGCATTAATATTACCCCATAGAATAAAGTACAGGATAAAAATGTTTGGACCAATCACTATAGGGTGCTATGTTTTTACATGTAGTGCCGCATCTCTAGGTGTACATTTTCAAATCAGAAATGACATGCCTAAATATGTATAGTACATATTTCTGCATATAGGTATGCTTAAAATGACCATTAATCACGTGTTTGTATCGACATATTTAATTACATCATCTTTTCATTAACATTATCGTGAAGAGAGTTTTTATTTTTTATTTATTTAAAACAGTAAATTCAAGCTGGAATCGTCGAGACGAGCAATGAAGAATAGTAATTGTACGAGCACAATGCGTATGCGTATATATATAGTGATCGACGACCTACATTTGCCTTGTAAGTGATGACTTTGAAGAAACTGCAGCGCGAGAAAACGTTATTCGCGAGGCGGGAGAGCAGAAAGAATAAAAGTTTTGGAATAAAACTCTTTCCCTCTCTATGTAGACCTCGGCTCCGAGCCAGCGCTTTAGACGTTCGTCTCGAAGTACAATAAACCCTCACTGGAAATTGTACCGTCAAGCTGGGAAAGTCCAAAACAAACGAGTTCGTTTGATTTACGAGTCGTGCTGTGAAGTCCAAGTTATCGGAACGCATTACTTACGTACAAAAGCGAGAAACTTCGGGAATATTTTTAAGTATTGAGTGTACGGGCGCCTTGCAATTTCGGCTAGAGGTACCAGCAAACACCTTTTATGCGGGTATCAACTCTTTATGTATAAAAAAATATGTATACTGTTTTGATTTTTAATTAAAAAGTTTTACTGTTTTTGCATACTTTCACTTGGATTTTTTTTTTTTTTTTTATTTCCTAAGGATACTTTATCTCGAAAAAAGGCCTTTGCCAAGAAAAATTTTGATCAGTCGAAAATTACTTGAGTAAGATCCATGGTGTACAACAAATCCCTCCGAACGGACTACGTTTAGTGTTTAATCAAAGGCAGCTCGAAAACAATCATAAACTTTCAGATTACAATATTCAAAAAGGCTCTATACCATTCATGTACTTCCTAATCTTCGAGGAGGATTATACATTATTTTGAAAGTCTGATTTCTTAATTATAATAATGCAAGTTCGCAAATCCTGCAAAAATTAAACTGAAACTCAATAACAATCTAACGATTCAGTCCAATCGCCAGCATAAAATTTCAAAGGGCAAAACGAGGGGACTGATTGTTCACTCGCGAAAGTTGTGGGTGCCAATAAGTACCCTCTATAATGAGAACTGTTCTCCGAAAGCAAATCCATAAGTATAGGTACAAGTGCAGTGCGGCGTCAGCTGACGCGTTTGATTTTCCCGAGGCACGAACAAATCGACATCGCCACGCGTGCGACTTAATCTCCCCTCCTTCACTCTCCCCTTGCATGTTCTCAGTTTCCCTATTTCTTCCCGACATGTGCGTATATACGTTACCCCATCGATGGGATCGCTGGGAAGCCCTGGCCCGAAAAATTTATTGCACGACTATGCCAAGGCGGAATCTCTGTGGTACACGCGCTCTCGAGGAAGCTGAACATTCAATCTCGAGCCCTCCACGCGCACAGTTGGTGCGTTTGTGACGCAGTAAAGGTTTTTTTTTTTTTTTTTTTTTTTTTTAGAAAAGTATCTGATACTTCATCCGTAAAAAAAAAAAAAAAAAAAGAAAAGTACCAAATACTTTTGCTAAACATGCATCAGTAGCGTTATCTTGAAGTAAAGTTTCCCGGGAAAAAACCTTACTTCTGCGCGCTCCTCTCGAGGAAATTCTTCAGAGTCTTTAGACTCGCGTAAAATGTCCATGTGCTTCCCGAGTTTCCCTGAAAAAAAAAAAAAAAAACCCCATGTTGGCTTTCTCTCGTGAGGTGAAATGTTTTCACACCGAAAAATAAATCATAAATCTGGCATATACCCTTCAGGGGCACGAAAATTACTCGAAAGTGTAAACAACAAATCATATTTATTGCCAAAGCCTGCAGCTAAGGTATAACGGAGGAAAAAAAAAAAAAAAAAAACAGCCCATTACAAACACACGTGTGTGGCAACGACCCGCGCTACCGGACTGCTCGCGGATTAAATTTCAAAAGCGAGAAATATTTCGCGCAAGGCATCTGCAGCGTTTTATGTCTATACCCACGTATAGCCGGTAACACGAGATGTATATATATATACCATACGTGCGGCTAGAGGTGTCTTGCGCAAGAGGAGCACTCAAAACGTATACCCAACACAAAAGACCCGGCGCTTTTACTCGGAAAACGTAGCTTCTGTTTTCGCGCAATTACTTATGCACCTGTACTCCTGTGCGTACATGTATACGTGTATTAGTTGCATTTTTCCTCTCGGATGGTACAGTTGTGCAAAACGTACGCTATAGAACGGGTAAAAATGTCGGGGCAGAAGGGAGAGAAAGCAAAAATTAATCGATATGAAAATCGATCGTTTTCCACTCGGTTAGACAATTACCGCTGAGGCGTGTATATGTAGTGGATTGTTGTTGATTTTTTTTTTCTTCTTTCCTATACGTATACATATATGTAGACTGCAATCGTGGTACACCATGTTGTAGTGGTCGGAATGTCCATGTTACCCGATACCCTTTTTTCAGCTTGCTCTACATACCTATGTATAGGTATTATGTATTATATAGTATTTTTTTCTTCTATGGCTCGCTTGAATCAACGCGATCTGGTGTTGTTGTGTGGGTAAGGAATTTACATAATTTCGTTCGGATATTACGAAACCCCCCGATTTTTTTGTCGTCTATCAGTACCCAACTCACATCCATACTTGTAAAAAAAAAAAAAAAAAAAAGAAAAAAAAAAATCTCAATATAATGAGTTGTAACAGTACCGAGCCGAGGGATGAATCGATTAAAAAAACGTATTGCAGAGCCCTTGCGTGAAAATAGTATTTCTTGTATAAAAGCCACGTGCAGAGCAAGAGATCAGCAAGCCCTTCGCATATACACTTAAGCATCCCCCTCACGTCTCGTTGCTGTATATGTGGATTTCGCACGAAAGTCCATATCCAACGCCCAACTCGCCGAGCGAGGAAGGGTTCGAGGCGTCAGAGAGGCACCCCATACCTATACTAAAGCTCGTACGAAGCACAATGTAAAAATCAACTGTGACGCACTACCCAACACTCTCGCTCTTTCATTTCGCGGTGACTCACTGCTCTTTCTCGTCAAGATGGAAAAAGAAGGGGGGGGGGCTGGTCAAAAAGTTTTTTGGTGCTTCGTACCATCTCTTGGGAAAGTGAAGCTTGTTATACATATAACATCTGCATTTACATGTATTACCATGTGCATCGCGTGTAGCGCGGGGGTGTCTCCCGAAAGAGAGAGAGAGAGAGAGAGAGAGAGAGAGAGACTGTTGTACCTATAACACTCTCGGCTCGTGATTCTTTTTTTTTCTTTTCCTCGTCGTTTTATCATTTCTTATAAATTTTCTTTTTGTTCTCAACGAGCATGCCTGTGTATATCCTTACCGAGTCTCCCCACGCATATATATAAGCAGCAGTGGGGGGTTGACGCGCGATCTTGATTTACCAGGCGCCCCGGCATTTCTCCGATTTGAATTTCCAAGTGAAAACGAAAGTGCAGCCATACACGTGTTCTTTCTTATTATTCCCGTGGCGAGATTCAGCCTGATCTCGAAAGCTAAGATGTACAGTCGTTGCGTCCCGAAACTAAATCTCCATCCTTATCAGATGCTCTCGCTCGTTTTAGACTTATAAGTACACGTGGACGCTGATGGATGCAGCGGTGCTTTTCTCGAAAATGTTTTTTCCGTGTGCACCACCGGAAGACAGTGCGGAGATTTGCTTATCTTATCGAGCGTCCATCTCGGGGAACTCTTGTCTCGTTGTCCTGGAATGATTTGCGGAGTGGAATCTCTGCAGGAAAAATTTGGAAAATATATAATGTTATGCAGAAAAGCAAAAAAAAAAAAAATAGAAGAGTCACCGAAAATCTCGTGGAGCGATCGTTTAGCGTTTGTAATAAATCTCTTGCGCTCGTGTAATTTGCATCACTTCCATTTTTTAACGAGTGCATGTTTATAATAGTCACACGATATATCGCGCGTGCAACAGAGAGTATGGTCACGCTTTCTCCAACGCTCGATCTGTAATCGATATGTCGTTGTATCACGGTGACGTTAGCTATTCTATTTTTCGCAGAAGCAATGAGCTTTTTATTTAGCCTCGTGTGAGTGTGAGCTCGTTTTTTTGGGGAGTCTTTTTGAAAAATGTGTCTTTTAGCGCAGCTTCCTGTATCGGTACATTATACGTGATGTAATTCAACCGGCTTCCAGTAAGTTTCATTGAACCGATTTGTATTTGAAACAAAAGTGAGTTCCCGCATTAAAAAAAAAAAAAAAAAAAAAAAAAAAAAAAAAAAAAAAAAGAGTCACAATGTCAGTCATCCACCCCGACCATTTATGTTCGTCCTTCGCGTATAATGTAATTTAATTTTTGGTCTCACGGAACCACACAACATGATCGCTAAATTTGCATATAATTACCGGTCACTCGACCGATTATCTGCCCATACGCGTAAGTATACATTATTAGGTACACGGATTATGTCGTTTACTGCGCCGGCTCCTGCGAGTCGCTTCAAACGGGCTTGTACAAGAAAAAAATGCAGAAAGAAAACAAAATAAAAAATGCAAAGGGACAAAAAGGGAAGAAAAAGCCTTATCGATGGAGCATATCATGCGTGACGAGTAGGTATATGTATATAGCTCACTGAGAAAAATAGTGACGCATCGGTGTCTACTTTTTTTGGGGGGGAGAGTGTATCAACCGTTAAGTAAGTACAGCTGAAAAAAAAACTTTTTTAATTTTAGAATTGGGTGAAGATTGGTATCCAGCTGGTATGAACAATTTGCGATTTAACAGTTTAGTTATTACATGAAAAGGACTCGAAGAAAATTCTCAACGTGATAAGTAACAAAATGTTCTATCTTTTTCTCACTTTCTCTTGAATAAATTAAAATAGCATTTCGAATTAACTAAGGTAACAGTTATTGTATTTTTTTCAAAGTTAATTAGTTTATTTCGAGATTGATAAAATTTTCAACCAATCTTCAAATCTTACGTACAAATACCTCTATATTAATTATATTGATTCGTGGTATAACATTTGAATGTGACCTAACGAATGGCAATTTCATTTAGACTCGCCGAGTCTATTTTCAGAGATTCTTTTGTCGACGAGTGTTGTTGCGAGACATCGTCATCATCCGGCAGCTATAGGCTTTTTGTATATTGCCTGCCTCCATGGAGAAAATGAAAGAAACGACGCGCACTTCTTTCGGCTGTTTTGTATTTTTAGAGCTGAAACGATGTCGAAACTAGCCGATTATACGTTTGCGGGACCGCTGCTGATGGAACGTAATTATAGGAAAAAAAGGGGAGCTCCAATGACGCGAAGTTTAATTGTCGAGTGTTTTTACAGCTCGGGGTGTTGCGTAAGAGGTTTCTCTCGACGAGGCGTCATTTGCTGGATCGAAGATGTATTTTTACCTTTGTCTTTGTATTTTTTTTTTTTTTCTTCCTCCATTCGACTAAAACCATTTTACTGAGATGGCTATTGTGGAAAAACTCGCTCAATAATATTGTTTTGCAGCAGAGAGCAAGGAAGGTTGAATCTCGCTACTAGCTCGGAGTCTTAAATTTATTATACTCCTTGGGTGACGACAATCAAGAACGTGTAGTTTACTACTTTTCTTTTCTTCACATGGTTCTCCCTGTAGCTAAAACCATCGGATCAACTTGTGCTATCGAGGGATGTTGCTCAAAATTGAACAGTCAGTTTGGGACGATTATAGTTACTCTGTCAAAGTTTCAACTGAAAAGTGTAATGGATTGTTTAACATTTTGTACACGCAGAAAAGAATTACAGGAATTTTTACCGTTAAAGCAACGGTAATCCTGTGATAATTTGTCATTACGTAAATTTTTACCGTAGTTTACAGTAATTTTTATGGTAACTGTAAAATTTATTCCAAGTGCACTATAACCTTACCAAAATCCCGCTTGTTTTCCTATATATAGTCGAGAACAGGAGAACTTTGTACAGGTTAAATGTGCGTTTTCGCACTTTCAAAGGAAAGTTTAAGGCTGCAAAAGACTAATTGAGTTGGAAAAAAATAGTTAAAGTATCGTCATCTCTTCAAAAATATGTTATTGAAAAGCTTTCATCGTATTACAACCGTTGACCGTGTAAAAAAAAATAAAAATAGAATCGCATCCATAAGGCCTGTGTTATTTTTCCGCCAAGTGACTATATATACCGCGAGAGTCACGTGACCTTTTGGAATCCCAATAGCTATACATACTCTTTCAGGGGGAAATTTACCGATGCCGTACAGTAAAAATTATAGTGAATTTTGGATAAATTTTACAGTTACCATAAAAATTACTGTAAACTACGGTAAAAATTCATGATTACACCTACGGTAAAAATTTACGTAATGACAAATTATCACAGGATTACCGTTGCTTTTACGGTAAAAATTCCTGTAATTTTTTTCTGCGTGTATTATTTTTACTACTCTTCATGATTATCAAGTTACACATTGGAAATCAAACTCAATACTTCATTAATGATTAAAGCAATCATATTCCATTTTGTCTTGTTGTTGTTGAAGATTGTAGTCATCGGAGGAGCAACCAAATTCGCCCTATTTCCTCTCTCTCAGCCACAATGGCAATGAAATTTTAATAATCGTGACACGGTAAATTTCATCGGCATCGCGCAACGTACGTCATCAATATGCCTATTATATTGTTCCGCGTGCCTCTCTCGATTTATCCCGCGAGATAATATTCCCACTCGAGCAATTATAACGTACATGTGAGTCCAAAGCACGAGACAGAAAAACCAAACGAAACAGGGCTCTGCATATACACATCCGGTATACGGGGAAAACGTGTATAGTAAGAGATAGAACTCCTGCACGAGTAAGTATATAATTATACTTATGGTTTGGTGACTCGACTACGTCTGTATAATATACTCGGTACATTGTAGTGTAAGTACTCACACGTAGATAAAGGCCAAGCGAAGGTGAAGGAGCAACTATACAGATCAATGGCATGCAGATTTGGGCCGCGTTTATTAGGATAACTGGGCCGAGCCGAATGTATACCTATAGACTGAAATCAGTATACATGTGCCTATACCCTACTTTCTGATGGCGATGCTGAGTAACATTGAGTGCGCTGCCCGTGAGCTCGATCCTTGTTATTATTGTTTTGGCTTGAATCAGCCAGGTATATCGATCTCCTCTCGTGCCCCCGAAATTTATTTTACTTTTTTTTTTTTTCGTCGCATCCACGTACATTTTCATATTTTACACCATGTACGTGCACAAATTAACAGGATACCAAATATTCAATTATCCCCTGATGCTCCTTGCCCCCCCCCCCCCCCCCGAAAAATGTGACGTAAACATGTAAGAAACCGATCTCTCGCTCGATTCGACCTTACAGCTTGTACATGAGTCACTGCTTCTTTTCCCTACATCTGTATGTGCACACGCATCCCATTGCACGCAGACTTCCCTAAAAAGGAAGCGGAGGAAGAAGGAGAGGCCTCGCTCGAAGGATGAAGAAACATCGGTATGAATAAAACGAAAGAGAGAGAGAGAGAGAAAAGAAAAAAAGGTCCAGCGCGTCTCCAGCTTCCTGTTTACACGCAACACAGATCAAGGTGTATATATAGGGTATGTATATATATTATGCGAGGGGAGAAAAGTGATCACACGGTGTTACAATAATACACCCTGCATCATGATATTAGGGATCGGTAGTTGTCACCTTCCGGCTGCTGCGGTCCTTGGTTTGTATCATCGCACGGGAACCGTTTCGTGCCGTTACTTACAGGAATATATGTGTGAGAAAGACAGACTCCCTCCCCTAAAATAAAAAGATAAATCACTTTTACGATCGAAAGAGAAAATTTAGTTTTTGATCCATCATTATATATATGTATATATATATACGATTGCGCGTTAGATTTTCACTTTGAACAAAAAAAAAGAAGAGCAAACAATCCATCATACACTCGGTTGTTATTAATTAAAGTATACACCGCTGCAAAGACAAATGACAGTCAAGACGCATTTTTGCCGGGAACATATGTATAGAGCGCGAGTTAATTGTTATGCGCTAAAGTATATCCTACCATTATGCCGTTCGCAATAATGCCCGCGCATTGTCTCGCGCGCGTCCGTCTCCAGTGGTGGATACTATATACTCTCTTTTTTTTTTTTTTTTTTCTCCATTGTCTTTTCGCGTGTGTACACAAGTATGCAACGAAGGGAGAAAATGTTTCGATTCTCCCTTGGAATTCACGGTGTAAATTCTCCTGCAGTTATGTTATATTGCTCTTTCAAAAGTATATGCTTACCTATATACAGGTACCAACAGTGACAATTACTATTATATACACATCCTGAAGGAAAAAAAAAGAAAATAAGACCAACGAGATAATCCAATGATCGTGTATCGCACGTATACATAGTACAGTATGACATACAGGTATATATAATTACAGTGTCCCGAAGCGTCTATTATCCGCATCTACGTTTAACAATTAACGGTAAACGACGTATAGGGTTATTACGTGTCTATATGGTGTCATTATTCCGTTAGAAGAGCCACGCAAATCCCATCATTTGAGCACCCATTGTATTTACCAATACCAAATTCGTGCAGCGCAAATAAAAAAAAAAAATAACAGAGAACAAAAAGAACACAGCCGTCAATGAACGGGTTACTTGTATACTCGCGTGGATCTCTCCCATTGTCTTCCACACGCTAAAAGTAAACTACTACAATCGTATTACAAAAAGATAAAGCGAGAGGGAACATCCACATGCTCCGATGTAAAATAAAGGGTACTTATATTATATTCCGTGAGCCAAGCGATGATATATGTCCCGTAACAGCTGTATAATGTTTATAACACCTTCCGTGACGTCCCAATCGAGCCACCGAATCTTGGGCATCGGCACTTGTCAGCGTGGCTCTTATTTCTTCCTTTCTTTCTTTCCCTCTGCAGTCCCGAGTTAAAAGAAGACTCGTGTCTTCCCTCGGCGTTTACTATATAAAGTACATGTAGCCATTGTCATGTTGTTGATGCTCATGCACCAATAATATTCGCGCAATGTACCTACTTGTGTGTGAATATTCTCTCTCGTCGCGGCACAATGCGATTATTGTTGTAAATGGCACTTCCGTGCGCACAATGCCTCCCCCTCCCCGAATGTAATATCTGGCGCACGGGAACATCCTTGTGTGCTACCATAATTTTTTTTTTTTTTCTCTCACGTGTGCCTATACACATATAAGCCCATTTATTGTAGCGAGATGACAAGGAATCATCAATGAAAAGTCTGATGAAAAGTCTATAAAAACTGTGGTTCCTTTCTTCGGGGGGAAAGTTCGCTTTGCCGTGACAAGGGAGTCGTCGACTTGTGTATACTTAATCAAGGAAACGCTCGCTCTCTCCAATTAATACTCCAAAGATTCCCCGTCCAAAGTTTACTCTACAAGTTAGTATTCTCGCCTCCTTTAAATAATGAAATAAGTTGAGCCATGTACAAAGTTGTCGACCCCATTTGAAAGACAATCGTCGCCCGAAAACTTTTCCTCCCACCCCTCCATCACGGCACACACACCGTGCATTTTTGATTTCGTTCTAATTGGTTTTTCGTAATGTTTTATTTACAGCTCCCTTTCGTCAGAGCCAAATCACCAACTCATGGTAATCTTAAACCTTGTCGAGAAAAAACGCTGTGTAATGGCGCGCAATCTCTCTTCCCTAAATTGTGTTCCCCTTCGTCGCATAATCACCACCCGTGTAAGTATAATATCCTCTTCGAGGCGTATATTATATGCATCTCCACACAACACACGATGATCCGGCACGTTCTAGTTTCGTACGACTCCATATGGAGCTCTTTAAGGTCGAGGTCTCCTTTTCTTCTCCTTCTTGCGCCATTCACGAGCCATATAAAAGCCACACGGTGGAGTATGCACATCCTCTCCACCGCGGAAGCGCATAACACAAGCTTTTCCCACCTCCTTCCCCTCTGACTTTATATCATTATTATTGTCTACCACCTCCTTGCATTGTCTCTCTCTTATATATGTATGTACATTTACCAAACACGCGTGTATCCAAACAGTCCCGTTACTTCCGACGCGAGAAATTATAACCATCGCGATTTACGCCAAGTGGCACGCAACATATTGTATACATACATACTTATCACTTTTTGTGTACAAAACATTATGAGCAACTCTCCCCGTATATCGGAGGATTAAATGGGTCGTGTACGTGTATTGTACACTTCGTGGGGAAACTCGTTGAATTATTATACACATCAGGGCATATGCCGAGCAAGAATTTAGGCAAACTCGTATTGTATACATTGATTTATCAGTCATAATGAGTAACAGTGTCGATATATTTTGTTTTTTGTTTTATTGCAGATCAAAGAGCCGATAGCATCAGTAAAAGCACGAATCAGCAAAAACGGCGCAAAAGAAGAAAAAGAGCGAAAAGATGGCTAGCACGGGCGAGGTGTGGGTGCAGTGGTTCACGTGCTGTTTGACCCAGCAGCGACCGGGAGCCCGAGCCAAACGCCAGAGGCCCCAGCCAAGGCTCAGGATAATCGACAGGAGTACCATAGGCGCCCCCACGAATTTCCAACACACGGGCCACATCGGCAGCGGTGACCTCAACATGGCCAGCGCCCACATCAAGGCGATACAGAACCAGATGCAGGGCAAGGGCGGCTACGAGGCCTCTTTTGGCGTCAAGGTGACCTTTTTTTTTTTTTTTTTTTTTTTTCTTCCTCCTAAGTATATTTTGTTGAGGATCATTGTACCTGATTTCGGGGCCATTATACGAGAACGGGGTCGTACATAGGAATGTAGGAGCTGTTATTGTTATTCAGACGCGTTTGTGTTAACTTGCTTAACTGCGCGTAATTCAGCAAATACGTACGTGATATATGGTTTCATGAATAATACGTGGTGTCGCGAGGGAGTGCAAGTTTAGTGCTTAATCTATAATTTCTCTTCTCACTATAGAGTCTTAGATGTAACGTTTGGATTTTCAATCCCAAAAATACTTTTCCCACCACATCCATATATTTCATGTAAGTCACGAGCTTTTATCTGCTGCATTGGAGACTTATTTTCGAAAAAAAGGCTCTTTCCAGTTCCGGCGTGCGCACAAGCCCAAAGGTCCAAAATAATGGCCCCTCTGCGACACACACAAACGGTCTAAGTAACGTTTGCCTCGCTCGTCCACACGAAAATCAATCTTCCAAGAGTATATAGTGCTCGCTACTTCATAATGGCTCCTCACACCCTATGGGTATATATTATGTATACTATACGCCTTAGCTTTTACTTCCTATAAATATATATATATATGTACATCCGAGTTTATCTTGTTTTTTTTTTTGCCGTATCGATTTGGGGTTTTTCCTCGCAGCTGCTCATAATTTTAAATATACGGTTAGTGGAGATTGATGGATCTCCAGTTACAGAGGGCTTGTACTCCCAGACGAGGTACGTAGGGTCCGATTGTGCATGATGACGATTGCTTTTGTCAGAAACAAGGTGGAAAAAGTTGACAAACAAAAACAAAAGTATACCATCCAAGGGCGACGCGACGATTTTTCGAAACAAGAAATAAAGATGATTCGCTGTGGATGCACGCACGCCTGTTATATATATATACACCCTCGATAACTCGCCTCTCAGTATGTAATATTATTATGTAGCACGGATGCAGGCATCGAACTGTTTCGTCGTCTCGCAGTTCATAAATTTGTACACTTGTCCAAGTGTATCTCTACACTATATAAAAAAAAAAAAAAAAAAAAGTCAAGACTCTCGAGACGCTCTTCACGCTCACACTTGCATGCTATACTTAGTGGGTAGAGAGAGAGAGAGAGAGTATAGATAAGAAAACACGACTCTATATCAAACGTATATTTATAGGCACGTAGTAGGATCCTCCGATATAACGTACATTATGTCCCTAAAGACGCCTACTTGGCGCAGATTTTTTCGCGAATCTATAGCTGCAAAGCCAGCGCACATCCACTGGGCGATGACCTCCAAGTACATAATATCATAGGTACTGGAACGACCAACGCGACGAAGCGGAAAGCTTTTGCCGCAAAATTGGATGGAGACTTGCCAAAAAGACTTGCCCTCCCCCTCCGAGTACTATTCTTTTTTTTTGTTATTGTTATCTTCTTTTGAAAATCCGTTGGAGACCTAAGCGTGGATTGATTTTATCGCCGATCGAATCAACCCGCACCCATATGTATTAGGCACACAACAGTCCTGGAGAAAAAAAGCCTCGCCATTTCACCGACCACAAGTATTAATATTGCTTTGGTTCCGGATCGCGTTCTCCGAAACAGGTCGAAAGTTCAACGCCCTCCTCGCCGGAGAGGAAAAAAAACCCCCCCATGAAAGTACAGCGCTCACTATGTCGCTCTCGAGATTGAATTAAACGCGACGATTTTCCGCGACCCACTCGAGAAAATGAGAAACCCGGCGCATCTGTTTTCGAAAGGTCTGCACCTACTCGTGTATACACATTGTGATTTTTATAAAACGACGAGTGAAACCGTTATGTAACGTACAAAAATCGCGTCAAGTGTGTATAAGCTGCTGTACTGGAGGGAGAAAAAAAAAAACTTTGCAAACTCCGTCTCGATTGAATCATCGGCCTACATACGCACACGTGATCGGCGACAAAAACCAGATGGCACACTAGTATATATATATATACAGGAGCAGATCGCGAGCGTTTTTGTTTATTACGAGCGTCGGGGGCATCGTTAACGCCGCAAGCGCGCAGCCGATGCTTGACGACCTTTGGCGCGGAAATTAGGTCGGAGCGCGGCGTTCCTCTGCTGGAATTGCCGACCCAATTCGCAATTATATACCCCACCGGCAACCCCGACGCTATTTCCGAGCGCTTGTGGGCGCGCTTCCTCCGCTAATAAGGAAATTCCTCCTCCTGGTTTTTGTTTTCATACGGGCCAAACGCGGGTTTTTTGCCTCGTTGTTTAGCGGCCCGTCGAGTGATTTATCCGTTCTTAATGGGCTGCAAATTCAATCATACAAAATTACACCTACATACGATCGCGCGCGTTTATACATGTTATGTATAGTTTTTTCTATTTTTTGAGTATTAGTCGAGTGCTCTAGTACTTCTGTACGCGCTTTGTGAAAAAAGCAAAAAGCGGGTGTGTCTCGCGATACACGTGCACGGCGCTCGGAGGATCGATTTATTTAAATTTACACCCCGCCATCGCCGGCTAAATTTACGCGTAATCCTCGTCTTCGTCGACACTATTATTTTTCGACGCGTATACGAGCAAGTCGATTAAAGTGATTTGGTACGGTATGCTTGATGCAGCGCAAAATTCTGTAACTGTAACTACATATATCTCAAACTATCGAAACTGCCATTTGATAAAATATATTATGAACTGCGCGTATATATCAACAGATTTTTTTTTTCCATCGCCAAACAATGCACTCGGTGTCCATGAGAAACAACTGTATCCATGTACGCGCTGCACTTTCAACGACAAATTAACTCGCGCTGCAGCGATATCACGTAAGTATAGAGTGCCTCCGGATTAGCATAAACCACCAGCTGGGAAAGAAAAAAGGGGATGGGGGGGCAAGAGGGTGAGATAATTTTCGTGGGGCATCCTTGCGCGCACCTCGGCGCGGGTCATTAATTCATGCGGGCACGTACAAGTCCAAGGCCGCCGAGAGCACTGCGCCGTGAAAAATCATACCACACGCTGCGCACGCGAGTGCATGTATACACTTGCATTGCACGCGCGCGTCGGGAGAAGAAGTTTTCTCTTATTACCGCGCAGGCCGTCCGATCACCTTCTTGCTGCTGATTTTGCTTGCGCGAGCACGACGAGAGGCTTGTCTTTTTAATTGTTTTATTTTTATTTATTTATTTTTTTCTTTTCTTTGTATCTCTCGAGACTGAAACTCGCGCGGGCAATGCGCGCTTTCGATTGTTAAAAAGCGAAAGGTGATGATGATGGTGCCATGCAAAGGTATACCTATACGAGTCCGGATTTCATTGCTTTCGCTTGCTCATGCGTACACGCGCGCTTTTATTTCATGCACACCTGCATCACTTGGTAATAATATATATATATGTTATCCTTCGTTCAAACAAATAATAAATTAAATTCTCAACACATGGCATTAATTTTCAACGCGTTGGCACAAATATCCCAGCAGTAGTTGTGTTAGGTGTGCCTATATGTTACACACACATAGTTTTCCTCGGGTTGGGGCAAAAGGGCGATAAACTTTTGAGAGGAGGAAGAGAAGCAGCCGGCCTAATCTGTCATCGACTCTTGTGTATAGGTGTGCAGGCAGCAAACTCCTCGAGGACGAGTTTATCGCCGCGAGTGAACATGCAACGCTGCTGATGCTGCTGGTTGCAGGTCGAGGAGGGACGTACATCCACTTGTTGCCCAGTGAAAAAAAAAAAAAAAAAACAAGGGCAAACATAATAATGTATCGATGACGCAGCACTTGGTCTCAATTTTTCGATTTTTCGCCCGTGGGGTGATAACAAGTTTCTTTCTTCTTCACCCGTGGTTTTTTTTTTTTTTTTTTTCTCGTATAACCAAGGCAAAAGGAGGGAGGGATTGGGAATTCGTGGTTTTCCAACGGATTAGTGTGCGTTCAATGGGAATTTAATGAAAAAAAGCAAGCAGTTTCAACCAGACCACACGCGTGTACAAGAGGCATGTTAACCCGCGGTCGTTGGCAATTTTCTTTTTTTTTTCTCCCCCATCGCTGCAACTTGAAACGGAGAGACCTTGACATCCAGAAAAATGTCACAACTATGTTTACACGAGCGCGCGCGCGTGGGGGAAAAACCCATCGCACGTTTTGTTCTTCCCGCCTCTCTCTCTCTCTGTTGGTTTTTTTGTTCCTCCTCCCGCGCCGACAAGTAGAGCGCGACCGGTAAAACTTTTTTTGTGTTTTTCTCTCAAGTGTACCGTTTCGCAACGCTTTTCAAATTACTGGTACATCGGCTCTTTGCGGAGGAAAAGTTTGGGGTCTCCCCGTGGATCAAACTTCATCGAACGTTCGGCCGCACGAGAAGGTCGGGAGAACAATGATCGGCGAATATTTTCCAAGAACAATGCGGCTCGGTGTCTTCCCTTTCGAGTTTACCGTTAAAGTTCGTTCACACCTCTCTCTCTCTCCGGTGTATCGAGGGGAAGGGGGTAACATTAGCCTCCTCTGGTGGTTTGGCAGAGGTCAAGAAACCGGTGATTTTTTGGAGTAGTCGATTTTTTTGGTTCACTTTTCACCCCCCGCGTACGAGTGATTTCGATATAAATAATAATGATAATAATATTTAAAAAATGTCAGGCTCGTTCCTCTGAATTCGGGAAGACATATCTGTTCGGCCTCGTCCCCAAAAACCGAGTCACCGTAGGCTTTTTCATTTTTAACTCCACACGCGAGACGTCACGGAATCGGCGCGCCAAATTTTTCGCCTCGATCGTTCTTCAACAGAATATGCAAGACGTAAGTGAGTACAAGTATATGTAGGAGGTCGAAATCGCCGAGCTCCACCACGCGAGGTCAGAGTTCTCATTCCGCTGATGCTTCAAAATACAATAATGCCATATGTTTAGGTACACACGTAAGTATATATATAGGTAAAACTGGTACAAGGAAGGAGGTCGTGCGCATGTATATATGTGTATGGTTACACGCACGCTCGTGTACCTACTTACAAATTTTATCCAGTAGAGATCCAATATGTACACTCTCGGAATGTGTGTACTTACGATTGCCAGTCGCGCAAAAAGTCGTTGTTCGACTCGAGTTCGACTCGTTGAGGCCGCATTACTTTGTAGTTTTGTAGTAAAATGGGGCTGTTTTTCAGCACGACTACATTATCCGCGGAGGAAAAGAGTCTATTTTGGGGAGTAAAGCAAATTATTGAGCCTATAATAATGAAACCGGTTCGAGTATTATTATCCGCGCGCATCGTGAGATCAGAGTTATACGTGACAGAGTACATCGATTTCCCGTGTCGAAAAAATACCTGGTTGGATACACCCACACGTGGTAAGAAGCTACGCACGCAATTATCGGGAAAAAGCACTTGGTATTACCTCCTCGTAAGAAGCAATGAGGAAGGCTCCTCTCCCGACCGCACGTATATGTATAATCTCAGGACGATCGCTGCAAGATTCGCCGTCACGTATATACACGCGTAAGCCATACTATTGTTTTGCGTACGGCAGCGCGAGAATTTTAAATTTACATTGAATACACTACTTGCCTATACGAGGATGGATGCACGCATCACCCGCCGAACTTCCGGGCGAAAGCTGCGGGAGGAAGATTACACTTGCCGATCACGAACCGATCGCCGACGTAATCATAGGAGCACCCAGGTCGTTGACTCTATGCTAAAGACCGACTTGTATAATCTTTCGCCACCCCCCCACCGATCGTCCTTGACGCTGATCATCCAACCATGGAGACTCGTAATTGTTTTTTCTCCCTGTCCCTTCGGAATCGGATATTAAAAATAATCTCAACCAAAAAGAGGCTTCACTCTGTGTTGTACGGGTTAATGTATAGGAAAAAAAAAAAAAGACAGACTACGGCATGCAAACCGATCGGGATCGGGAAATCGGTTTCCCCCTTTGGCGACTAATGAGACTTCCGCGCTCGCTACACATGTACCTGTGTATACAGAAGAGTATAGGTGTGTGTGGGTATACCGTTTGAACGAGGAGTATCAGCGGGGGTCTCGGAAGCGGAACAAAAGTCCTCAGCGACGCTATCATCGGCTGTTTAGGTCCTTCCCCGTTCGCGTGGGCATCGAGTCCGGGATCTCGGTATCTCTGGTGCCCAGAGAGGGGCTACATGAGCATCACAACCGACTATAGATAAGCTTGACGAGCGTGCATTTATAGTCTCACATCGTGGTTGTTTACACGCGTACAAAGCGAGGCCCGGTTCATACCCTATCACGCAAATTATTATTATTATCAATGCCGTGTCTTTTCTTTTTTTTCCTTCCGCCCGCCAAGATGTGAAAGTTACTGCTGGGCTATACTTTTACGCGTCCGCACGGACACGAAGGATAAAAAGTGTCAACGATTCGTATACGCGCTGTACAATTGATTACTTCGGTCTATCTTCTTGCTTTTCACACGTGTGGTACACCACTTAGGACGATAATCGCTGATGGCCCGGGGCGTGAAATCCCATCAAAGCGCTGATCAAACGGAAACCTTATACATTGCCTATTATATCCTTGGTGGAGCTAAATCGACAACGAAGCTTCTCTCTCTCTTTTTTTTTTTTCTCCCCTGCGACACACGCCTGTCGTCGATGCCGGGGCCTTAACCTTCGGCCTCTTTTTTTTATAATTGATAATTGCATGAGGGACAGACCCCCGCGTACATATCCGTTACGAGAACTTCCTAATATCAAGTATGTATATAATATATGCACATTAAAAAAAAGGGGGAGGGGTTATAAATTTACAACGTAGGTATAATGAGCTCAAACGGTGTTGGATGTATCTTTGATACATGGAAAAGGGGGTGGGGAAGTAATTGATACGCGACTTTTTTTTTCTTTCTTTTTTTTTTTTGATTGCTTATTATGTATGTCTACACTCGTATGGCTTGTGTATATGTTGTACCTGTTGTGCGATAAAGTAGCTTATACGAATCGGATGTGGGGAAGGAAAAAGAGAGATATTGTGCTTTGTTGTATCGTTGATTTATTGTATACAAGTAAATTCATTTTAATTGATATAGGTGGTATACACCTACACTCTTTCGATTGAATGTAATACATATCATATTATCGTCTCGAGAGCTCGATCGATGGTATATTAATTTCTTTTTTTCAGAGATCTAACGAGTTTTTTTTTCCTCCCTCGTACTTGTACCCGTGTTGTTATATGTACGCGGTGCGAATGTAAATTAAAAACCGATTCGATCCGATTTAGATGGAGAAAACGCAAACGCAGAGAGTGGGATATTATTGTTCGATGGGCTCTCTCGTGCCCGATTGGGTTTTCATTCATCATACATATATAGTAATGATAAATATACTTTCCCAAGAGATAGGCCATCAAATTTATTTACGCGATCTCATTACCGATTGTACGAAGCAGCTGCGAGTTTTCCTTGCACCCATACCCCGGTGTAGTCTTTTGATCAGAAAATTTAATTGGAATCAAAGATATTTGCTAAATGAAAATAATAATAATAATAATAATAATAAATAATCCATGTAACGAATGTTTTGTTTTTTCATGTTTCAGGCCTGCTGAGAGTTGGTTGCCCCGCGGGTGCTCGAGACCGATCTGTGAGAGGTGTATCACGATGAGGAATAGGAAGGGGAAAAAAGGGA